>NW_007253980.1:0-14535 GCF_000164805.1 Carlito syrichta
CGCACTGCTGCTAGCAGTATGTGAATGTCAAGTAATAAACCCCTCCCAGACATTCCTTTGCTTAGCGTGTCTGCTGACATTCCACTCTGCTCATTTAGCAGCTCCCCAGTCAATCACAGGTAGCTGAGCGGACCAGACCAATCCCAAGTGCCCCCGTACCCATTAGGAGAAATTACCCTATCATGTAAAAACAAGTTTAAAGTTCTTTCCCCTCCCTCTGTAATGATGTATAGAAACTGCTTGCCATGCTGGATCGGGGCTCTTGTCCCTGAAGCTGCTGCTTCGGGCATGAGCCCAGACTCGAGCCTGAATAAAGACCCTTGTGTGTTTGCATCGGAGCTGGCTCTTTGTGGTCTCTATTTGTCTCATTAGGGTCCCGGGTTCAACAGAGCTAGTTCAGAGCATCAGTGAGCAGACAAGAGAAAATAAAGTGTACCCACTTGAATTTTGCAGCCAGAAAGAGAGAGAAAGTAAGCAAAGCTCTAAGAAAAAAATGGCCTCTCAAAATAGAACTGTAAGAGACAGATAACAATTCAAACAAGCAAACATTACAGCACTTAGGCAGATTTCATGATAGCAGACAAACTCAAGTATATACACATTCAACTAGCATGGCTTTCAAAGGAAAATATTAATCAAAAGGTGTATAGATACTACAGATGCTTAAATGAGTGCCCTTGATTATTAAGTGAAAGAACTATTGCAGAACATAGAGTTACATTACAAACATATGAAAATTATGAAGGAAAATATAAGATACTTGGAATTTGGATCCAGGAGCTCTAACAAGTAAATAATAGCTTCTTTGGAGGGAAACAAAAAAAATTATAGTGGAAGCATATTCACTAAATAATGGAAGAAATTGAGCTAAGAAAGACTTGAATCAAAGATTGTGAAGTCTCTCAGATTTCTAGGCAAGGTTAATAAGAAAAGGCACAAAGATGGTAAAAGTTCTTCAGCTTTGAGCATAAAGAAGAAATCTTAGAATCTTTGAGACAAAAAATAAGTTATTTTCAAAGGAAAAGAAATACAGACTGGCATCAGAATTCTCTACATTGCTACACTGAGTTTTAAATGAAGGAAGAGTATACCTATAATTTACTGAAGAAAAGAGCTTCTATATACAGTCAAAAAATCATTTCCATGTCAATTGTAGAAAGATATTTTGAGATAGGAAAGGATTTAGACACTATCTCATGTAACTATCATAACAATCTACTCAGAAAAACTCTGTGACCAAACATATGAATCACATAAGAAACAAGAAAATGAAAAAAAATAAATCTTGCTATGTGAGTGTGTGTGTGTGTGTGTGTGTCTGTCTGTCTGTCTGTCTAAGTGGAAAATAATAAGTTACTTAATAGGCATAACATAAATGCTGAATATAGCATCTCAAATTTATTATTGAAAATCTAAGCATAGTCTGAAAATAAAAGTACAAAACTCCATAGATTCAGGTTGGTGAAGTTTTGAACTTAATTCAGCAGAATAAATATGTATATAAAAACCAGAAAGCTGTTTGACACTTCTTTTTTTAGCTTGTCTTCTCTATATAAGTTATATAGAGAAATACTTCTCTACATAATTTAATAGATATTATCTTAAAGGAGAAAGTAGGATATAGAGGAGAAAAGTTCTACGAAAAATGTTTAGGTGAACAGATTATTTTCCAAGATATTCAGTGTCTTTGTACTCTATTTTAATACATTTTCGAATATTATACATGAATATGAATCAATGAATTTAAACTCTCTCACAGAAACTGGACGACTCATATACTGCTGGTGGGAATGTAAAATGGTACATAATTTATGGAACATACTCTGACAACTCCTCAAATGATTAATAGAGGTTCCATATGACCGTGCATTCCACTGCTAGGTATATACCCAGAAGAAATGAAAAAATATATACTTGTACTTGGATATTTATAGAAGCATTATTCATTATAGCTCAAAAAATAGAAATGATTCCAATGTCTATCAACTGAGGAATAGACAAATGAAATGTGGTACATCCATACAATGGAATATTATTTAACACAATATTGGATATCAAAAGGGATGATACATGCTAAAATATGGGTAAGTTCTGTAAATATTATGCTAAATGAAAGAAGCCAATCATAAAGGAACACACACTGTATATAAATCTATTTATGTAAAAAGTCCAGAATAGATAAATCTATAGATATAGCAAGACTAGTGGTTGACAGAGGCTAGGGGAAGAAGGAAAGAGGGGGTACAAGTTTTCTTTCTGGAGTGATGAAAATATTCTAAAACTGATTGTGGTGGTGATTGCATAACTCTGTGACTATGCTAAAAGACATGGATTTTGTATACTTTAAATGGGTAAACTATATAGTATGTGAATTATATGTCACTAAACTGTTTTGAAATACACCAAACCTATCATTTGCTTCTTATGATCTATTTTTTCAGCACTTTAAATCTTTTCTAAAAAATTATTTTATAAAAAAAATACATAGTCAAAGACTGACAGTAAAATTTTACTCATATCAGTAAGCTTTGTGAATGGAATGGTTAGCATTTTATGTGCAATATTTTTGGAAAGCCACCTATCAAACAGAAAAGCAATCAAGACTGACAGGGTAGTAAATCTTCAGTTAACTTATTAACAGACCAAAGACACCTAAGCCTTCTGCTGCTCAAACTATATTAGACATTTTCATTGGAACACTTTTGGTTACCATGGGGGAAAAAAAGCAATATAAATGGATTTTGCAGTTTACAAAGGTTTCTGTTAAGGAAAATTTCAGAGTAAAGTGTTGTAGTGGGTCAGACGGTGAGTTTCACAATTCTTTTCAGAACATAAGGGCCTTGGGCTGCCCTGTATTTAACACCCCATTGGTTTGATAGGTCTTTGAATTCATGAGGATTTCTCTCTGGTCCAAGTGTGTTTTTTTTCTTCTATTCTTATTTCCTTGTGATCTCACTTATCTTTCTCTGTCTGCTTTATTTTTATGTTTATAGCATATTTTAAAAATGTATTTCTAAAGAATTTGTATCTCATAAGAAAATAAGCTTGTTCACTAAGAGAGAAAATCTTAGGTTAATCAAAAGTTTTATGTTAAATGAAATGATTTCAATAGCTGGAATTTTTAGTCACCTCACACTAAATCAGAAACCTTTTTTATTTGCTCTTTAAATCTCATTGGAAATCTTTCTGAAAAGTGTCACCTCGCCTCCCTGCCCATAAAAATAAAATATACATTTAGATTATCAGTGATGGTTGAAAGGCTTTGCAGCTTACAGATTTTATTGTCAACAAATATTTACTCATTGCTTGCTATGTAGGATTCCCATTGAATAGGGAGGGTTGTGCTGAATATTATATAGGATATTGGGCTGAGTATATTTTAGTCCAGAATATCTTACTTGAAGATTCTAGTTAGAGTTTATTCTGTACGTGGTTCTAATATTAAAATATATCCAAATGCTCTCCCTTCAGATTTATAGCTTCTCTTCAGAAACTAGAATTTTTTTTTTTCTTAAAAGATAAATATATGACTTGGTCAATATGAGAACTCCTGTTTATTGTTAAATAAAATATTATTCAGAATGCTTGTTAAAACATGACATGGCAAACTTTATTCAGAGGGACTGTTATAATAGGAAGTAGAGACCACTACAATAGGGTTTTGTAGTAGAAGGGAGACACTTGGGTCAACTCCAAATACAACAAAGAAAAGTGGGAATTTATAGTCAATAAGCAAGGTAGAGGTTACTGAATGAAAAATTATTATAATTATTATTATTATTATTTTGAGTTGGAGTCCTACTCCCTCACCCAGACTGGAGTGCAGTGGCCGCTCCCAGCCACCGCAGCCTCAACATGCAGGGCTCCGGTGATCCTTCCACCTCAGCCTTCCAAGTAGCTGGAACTACAGGCGCTCACTACCACACCCAGCTCATTTTGATTTATTGTAGAGATGAGGTCTCGCCAAGTTGTCCAGGTGGGTCTCAAACCTGAGGGCTCAGGCAATCCACTCACCTCAGCCTCCCAAAGGCGTGGTATTACAGGCTGAGTCACCGAGCCCGGCTATGAAAAGTTATTAAGAAGCATCAGGGATAGAGAGATTCTGGCTAAACCGACATAACAGAATTCTTGCTAAAGGCAGGCCAAGGCGATCAGGCATCTCCTGGGAGATGGTGAAGGATGAGAAACCAAATTAGGTATAAAGAATAATCAGATATTGAGGGTGGATAGTTCTTGATCAACTGACTTAGCAGGATTCTTGCCAAAACTGGACCCTTAAGGGACTTGCCCAAAGATGTGGTCTAGCTGAACTTAAAAGAGTCTGCCTATAATTTGGTCAAGGAGAGAATTTGTCAGTATATGCATGGGGTTAATGAGGTGATGGAAAGAAAGGTTCATGGTAGCAAAAGGACCACAGGAGGGACTACTTTCAAAGTAGTGTTTCCCAGAGGGACATGGGTCAGTACTGACTTGTTGCAACATGAAAAATCATTTCATAGGGAGTAGACATTAGGAGTCTGCATGGATTTTATACTGGGTCTTGTTTCAATATGAGGAAACAATTCAGTCTCCTTTCATCCCTTTTTGAAAATTTTGTATGTAAATAGCTCATTGAGTAATTTATCAAGTTTTATTCATTTAGAAGAGGAGTCATCACAAAGCAGAGTGGGGAAGCACAGACACCAAGGAAGATTGTTTCACAGAGGAGAGTTTAGTCAACAGTGTGAAATGTTGCAGAGTGGTTAAGTAAAATAAGGTCCAAAAAGTGTTCATTCAACTCAGTGTAATTTCAAACCAGGAATACAAATCCTATTCCAAAAGTATCATCTCAGTCGAGTTTGATTCACTGTGGAATACAGCTCACAAGCTTTTTATAATAGTAATTAATGCTTTGTATTTCTTATTATTCACAACTAAAATATACTGCTGTCACAGAGCTTCGAGTCTCTTTAACTTTAGTGTTTTGAGGACACACCAAAAATTTGACCGTTCCCTAAGTGAATGGGCTTGCCTCCCCTCCCCAGTCAAGCAGTGAATCAATGCTTGGCTTTCTTTACTCAGGTATGTAATAAATTCATCCATTGTTTAGGGTAGGGTATCCCAGACAGCTTTCCTGCTGTGTGTCATTAGAGTGAAGATCAAGTAACGTTAACTGGGAAATAAAAATTAAGTAAGTGCTTCTGCATTAGTACTTTTTGTTTTGTTCAGAAATATCCATTTTTTTTTTTTTTGAGTTGGAGTCTCACTCTGTCACCCAGACTGGAGTGCAGTGGCTGCTCCTGGCCACCGCAGCCTCGACCTGCTGGGCTCCGGTGATCCTTCAGCCTCAGCCTTCCGAGTAGCTGGAATTACAGGCATGCGCTACCACACCCAGCTAATTTTTTGATTTATTGTAGAGATGAGGTCTCGCTGCCCAGGCGGGTCTTGAACCCGCGGACTCAGGCAATCCACTCACCTCAGCCTACCAAAGGCGCGGGATTACAGGCTGAGTCACCAAGCCCGGCTAGAAATATCCATTTTTAATGAAAAAAACTTTCCTTCAAGTTAACTTTTAAAGGATATTGTGGGCAATTTTGTTATCAGTTAAAATATGTGATCTTTGATTTGAAGTTGTACAAGATATGATATGCGAAATCTCAACTGGAAAAAGAAAATGTGTCTTTTCTGAGAAAAAAAGTTTTCATTTAAGTAGTTACTGAAATGGTCAAGAAAAAGTATTAAGACTTGAGTTATTGTCCTCATGGAGTTGAAAGTTAAGGTGGGAAGATCCTCAGAAGAAAAATATATTGATTATTTGCTGATATAAGCTTCAAAAGGTAGAGGCATCATCACATGTCTGGGACACTTGACACTCTCCATGCATTTTCCCTACTGAGCCAGTCCTCTTTGAAATTGTGAAAGTGGATCATGTTACCTACTGCCTTATTTAAATCCTTCAATAGTTTCTCACCAATTTAGTATAAATAACAAAATCCTTCATATGGCCTTCAAGGTTCTGAATGAGCCACCCTCTGTCAGTCTCTCCAGACTATGCTTTTTATTCTCACTTACTTCTTTTTCCATGTGAATATTTATTAAGCTTTGCTGGGTTTTTATATACTTACACTGAGCTCTCTTTAAGTCAGCTCATTAACACTGTAGCAGCTTACTGGGATGCCAAAGGGTCCCTGAGGTTTAATATATTCTTGAGTTTTGATGAAGATAAGGACTGTCATTGGAGCTGTACTTAATGACTGCCCCGTTTCAACTTATAATGCAGTGGAAACACACATACATTTATAAATAATGAATCTGCTAGGTCACCAGGTTAGCTAATAAAATTGAAGTGGTAGGATCGAGCTTATTGAGAGGATTGATGACATTTTCCTTCTTTATCTGCCCTTGGTATTTCTTATCAACAAACAGTTCTCTAATTACAGTGACTAGATACATAGATAGAGCTCTGTCCCAATTGTGTCACTTGGGAATCTGTCCTCCAAAAAAGGGCTCACTGTAGAATGAAGAAGGCTCTTATAACTTAGTAGATGGCCCACTCTGATGAATATCTTTGATCTTTGCTGTCTATGACTATCCTGGCATGTCATGCAAATTACTCTTTGACCTACATCTATTCCATACACCTGTGTCTCAGTGGCATCCTTCAGGAGCTTTTCAAGAAACACCTTTGTGCATATGTATGGCTTTTGGAATGAAGCTGGCCCTATCTCATCATTTTCTGTCTAAAGATAAATATTTAATATGGACATATTCTTGTTGCCCAAGGGTTGCTTGTTGTGGAGAGTGCTTGCTTCTTTGAGAAACGTTTTCCAAATAAAACTATCATATATCTGTCAGGGATGAGAGCAGGCATTTATTTTGGGGGCAGGCAGAGCACTCAACCTGTATCTTAGCAAATCCCTGGGGGTCACCAACAAAATGGTGGTTCATGAGGATAATACTGAACCACAAATCTTGACTTAACTGGATAATTTCTTTGGGAATTCAATTCTCCGCTGTCATTACAAGGCCTTCCTCTTTTTTTTCCTCTTGTTGATATGTTTTATTCTGTCTTTTTTTGGTGAAGTCTGCAATTTCAGGTTGATTTTGCTCAAATTTGAGACCATTTTTCTCATGCACATGAGTTTTCACCCCTGGAGAGAGAGAAAAAAATTAATAAATTATTGGAGTAGAAGCCAAATGGCAGTTGTTTATCTGGGTCAATGGGCTACATAGTTATGGAACCTTAGAGCTATGTTTACAAGCATCATTTACCTCGCTGAATACTTCATATTCTTTAACATCTTAGTGTTTTTAAGATGATCATATTTTGGGGCACATTGTAGATAAAATGCTGTTTATTTTCCAATTTATGAGTTTGCTCACCTGAAAAATTTAATAAAGGATTACAATAAATGACATTTTGTTTTAACTTAATGAATTGACTTTATGGAAAAGAGTAGTTTTACATCATATTGGAGCCCATCTGGCAAATCAGAATGAATTAGTGCCTTAAGGGAAATATAATCCTCTGGAAGAAAAGGATTGAGAAGCCACATGTTGTTTATTACAAAGGACATTTGGGAGTAGCCTAGATATTACTAAAGCAAATATCAGAAAATCTTATTGATAGAACCTTCCTCTACATGAATTGTAATATATTACATATATAGAAAATCACATTTATTTGGTGGCACACTCATTAAATATTTATTGCATTGTGCTTTTTACCAGCATGTTTGATCTTGCAAGTTCTTTTACCCTGGGATTAAAGATATAGCAAAAGGTTAACACACACACACACACACACACACACACACACACACACACACAAATAATGTACATCAATACATCAATTAACCAGGTTATTTTTCACTAGCAGTCCCCTAGTCTTGCAAGATTCTCTGAAATATGCCTGAAGACGTGAAGAGTCTCCAAGTTGACTATGAGAGGGCTCTATTTCTGAACATTTGGAGTTAATGATTAATGCCTTATTATATCACTTGGCTAATCTGGTTCTTCTGAAATAAGCAATAAGTCTCAAAATACTTAGAGACTCATGGAGGATTGATACTGTTCTTCTCTGTGTGGAGTGTCTGGTTATCTGGTATTTACTACTGTTTGGGGACGTTGATAGCATGGGGTAGGGCATGCACTGTTATATTCAGCTTCTCATGTAGATGTGTATTCTCTCAAATCAATCTGTATGAACATGTCTTCTGCCTATCCCAGGGATCAGTGGTTACACATAGTTATTGTATCTCACAAACAACTTAAAAAAATTTTTTAATTTTAAATATGTAGGGAACAATTAAGGGTTAGGGATACAAATGTTCTTTATGCAGGTAACCTTGTTGATGAGGTGTGCCCCCCTCCTCCCCAGCAGTTTCCCACTACTGCCAATTCCTTTCTTATAGGGTTACGATAGTTGTTCAAGGTCTGTTTATGAGTGGGAATATGTGATACTTGGTTTTTTTTTCTGTGATAGATCAGTCAGTATTGTAACCTCTAAGTTCATCCAAGTTGCTGTGAAGTTCATAATTTTGTCCTTCATTATGGCTGCATAATATTCCATTGTGTATATGTATCACAATTCAAAAACCCAGTCCTCTTTCGATGGGCAGCATGGTTGGTTCCATGTTTTGAGTTACTACCTAACTCCAGTCAGGATGGCCATCATCAATAACTAAAAAATAATAGATGGTGAAGAGGATGTGGTGAAAAGGGAATATTCTACACTGTTAGTGGGAATATAAACTAGAACAGCCTCTGTGGAAAACAGTGACAGTTCCCAAAAGATCTAAAAATCGACCTTCAATATGACACCTCAATTCCCCTAATGGGAATATACCCAGAGGAACTCAATTCACTCTATGGAAAAGATACCTGCACATGCATGTTTATTGTAGCATCATTTACAATAGCAAAAACATGGAATCCACAAGCAACTTTACACAAAGTTGCTCACTGGGTCTGGATAAGATAAATTATGCTGCACTGAGTTTCCTAGTTCCAACAAGCTACTTGTGAATCTTCCTATTGCCTCTTTACCACCCAGTGTCTGGAGAGAAAGCTTGCCCATTATTAGATGCATGATATGTTTTTGTGCATTGAAAAGGTTTTTCTACATAATGAGGGATTTAAGTTACTTGCAAAGAAACATATGTTAATATGGCTAGGTACATATTGAAATGAGACACCAAATGTACCACACAAAGAATTAACGATAAGGGTGGAGAGGGGTTAATTAGCTGCCCATGTTAAATTTTATTCTTAAAGTAAGTTTAAACATGCTTATTCTTAGATACAATTTTGTCAATAATGGTACAGGATAGGATATTTGAAAATGTTAATTACTAATTAATATTTAAATCTAGACTAGACTAGTAGGTATTGGATTATAGAACAGTGATGTCATGTTTTGAAAATACTAAAGACTGTTTGATAACAGGGCCTTGAGGGGTTATCTTGGTTTCACTGCTCTAAACCAAAAACATTACTTTTCCATGACCTGTTAAGCACCTGCCAACATCTTCTAGAAAAATACTTCAGCTGACAACAGTGATATTGCTGTGCAGCAAAGAGGTGCCAGAATTATTTCCCTTTGAAATATGTCATTTCTTAGATTCAGTGTGAAGTCAGATTCAATTCACTTTTATTGCATTGTAAGCTTTTATACAATGATATTTTAAAATTTGTTTCAGTACACTATAGTAAATGTTTTTCTATCTTTCTAAATTTGTACAAGAGGTAAGTAAGATAAAGAATTTAAACTCAGATCTTCTTACTCTAAGTCCGGTACTTTTCATATATTGCCACAGTAGCCTCTTATATAATAAGCAAAACCAGTTATTCTAGACTAGGTCTATTCCTTTACACAATTGCTTAGGATAAATCTTTACTTTACTAAAATCTGTCTGAACTTATTTCAACCTTGGTTCATTACTCCTTTCTATTACTCCTTGAACATCTTAATTTTCTCTTTTAAAAATTACAGCCTAAAATTATATTAATGGCATGCAAATTAATATGTAAGCAAATAAAAACATCATAAAGCACAATCCTTCTTAGGGTAATCACCCTCTAATAGGAAGCCAATCACACTCAAGAACTGGGATATGCTAATAAAGAAATCCAGTTAGTTAGCATGAAAAAACTTCTAGTCACTGGGAGAAAAGGATTATTAGCAGTTGAGAATATAAAATTTGGAGTCAAAAGTATCTGGACTTAAAGATCCTCTATTTTCTCTGAGCAGATAATTATAGTATTGACCTCTTAGGGCTATGTTGAGGAATAATTAATATAATGTATGAAATGCACCATCCCTGGCACATAGGAAGCTACTTTTTAAATGATTGCTAATACTGTCATTACCACCATCACAGCTGTTACTCATGCCCTGCTAATCAATCATCACCATCAACCATTTTGGAAGGCTAGATTTAGAAAGCTACCTCTGTGTATTTAAGGCCACGAGGTACTGATCAGTATATATATCACCTTGTACTGATATATTAGCAGGATCTTCGTGGTGTCCTAGAACACAAAGTTTTCTTTCTCCTATTTTTATAGAATAGTTTTTATGAATCTTGCTCCTTATTCCTTTGGCTCATGGAGTGACAGCCTGGAAAAGTCTGTTTCCTTAGGTCTTAACTTTGGTGAAACAGAATGAAAGTTAAAAAGGACTTATTTCTGACTATTAGCTTCAGGATGTAAGAAAACTTCTTGCAGGTCTCCATCATCAGTTGCATGACTCAACAAAGAGAAATTATGTAATGTTCCCTGGGGTCAATCACAGGAATGCCTCTTTGGTACTGTCATTTAAAAATAACTGAAACAAGAAAATATTGAAGGAGCCTTTTTCTTTTAGTCGACAGTTGAAAACTCTAGGGTCCATTTGCTATACTGCACAACTTAATGTGTTTACTTTTCTGACAATGAAATGCAAAAGTATTTTTACTTCTACCTAATTACATAATCAGTATATTGTATGTTTTTTATTATGACTTTGTATCTGTATCATGCACCAATCATGCAGTAGTGGACAAGATCAAAGTCACCCTTGACTTCATTCAAATTACATATTGGGGATGAAGAAAGAAGAGCAGACACCAACTATTCATTTAAGCTCTTAAAATATAATATTTCTTGTGTGATGATGGAAGAAGGATAAGATACAATGAAAATACTTAACAAGAGCCTCTAATGTTTTTAGGATTTGGGCTTGGGAGAGATTTCTCAGAGGAATTTACATTAAATCTAAGACCTGAAGTATAAGTAAGAGTATAGCAGGCAAAGATAAGGGGGAAGGGAATTTTATGTAGAGAAACAGCATGTATAAAGGCCAAGGAGTAGAAGGTCATGTGGGTTAAGGAGAAAGAATTTCAACATGGGTGGAGAATAGAGGGTGTGTGAATGTGAGAGGAGGCAGAGAACATAGTAGGAAGATACAAAGTTTAAGAGGCAGGAAAGGGCTTGTGAGGAATTCCTAAAAGTCTTAGAGGCAGAATGATGGACTTGAGAAGGAATGGATCAATCTACATTGAATCTTGACTTTGGACACAATTGATCTCCCTGACTCTATGTTTAATCCTTTGTAAGTGGGAGAGAGCAATACGTTTACCCCGTAGGGCTATGGTAGGTATTAAGTGAAATAAATGAAATAATATACCTAAAGGGCCAAGTATAATCCTGGTACAAAATTGGGACTCTTGAAGTATCAACATATGCATATAGAAGCAAACACACACACGGACATTCACACACACACTATTACTAAAAAGATATGAATATTGCCAGGCTCGGTGGCTCAGCCTGTAATCCTGCACCTTTGGGAGGCTGAGGTGAGTGGATTGCCTGAGCCCGTGGGTTCGAGACCCGCCTGGGCAGGTGAGACCTCATCTCTACAATAAATCAAAAAAATTAGCCAGGCATGGTAGCGTGCACCTGTAGTTCCAGCTACTTGGAAGGCTGAGGCGGAAGGATCGCCAGAGCCCAGCAGGTCCGGGAGCGGCCACTGCACTCCAGTCTGGGCGACAGTGAGACTCCAACTCAAAAAAAAAAAAAAGATATGAATATTGAACCTGTCACTTCTTTATAAAAAACTGCATTTGTTAGAATGCATGTGCATATGCATGTGCATTTGTGCATAGAGTCATTGACTTAATCTGTGGGGGAAGGTGTCAGTCTTTGATGCAGAACACAATTCTCTCTTTCTGAAGTGAGAGAACATTAAGTAATTATGTTTTTGAAGAATGGTCTGTATTAGTTTCTCATTGCTGCTGTAACAAATTACCACAGAACCAGGGGCTTTAACACAATACAGACTTATCTTATTGTTTTAGAGGTTAGAAGTCTGAAGTGGGTTTTCCTGGGCCAAATTTAAGATGTCAGCAGGGCTATGTTTCTTTCAAAAGATCTTGAGGAGAATCCATTTTCTTGTCTTTTC
This sequence comes from Carlito syrichta, assembly GCF_000164805.1. Taxonomy (NCBI): domain Eukaryota; kingdom Metazoa; phylum Chordata; class Mammalia; order Primates; family Tarsiidae; genus Carlito; species Carlito syrichta. The sequence continues at coordinate 12,425 of NW_007253980.1, forward strand.
TAGCTTCTAGAGTCTGTCTGCATTCCTTGGATCATGGCCTCTTCCTCCACCTTCAAAGCCAACAGTGTAGTATTTTCCAATCTCTCTTTGGATATTGGATCTACCCTGATAAACCAGGGTAATCTCCTTATCTCAAAACCCTTAACTTAATCCAATCTTCAAAGCCCCTTTTGCCATGTAAGGTAACATGTTTACAGGTTCCAGGGATTCAGATGTAAACATCTTGGAGAGCCTTTATTATGCATGTCATGGGTCATTTTTTCCCTAGAGGAATGAGGAACCCATACCTCATTGTTAATAATTGAAGATCTGGTTTTCATAGTAATTAAGGTTCCTCCAGATTGGACATCAAGGGCTATAACAAAATAACAGCAAAGAACATGGTTTCCTCCTCTTCTTGCATCATGTTTCTCTCTCTGCTCACCCCCACCCCTGCCCACATCATCTTCAGCCACTCAGGCCTTCTTCCAGGCCTCCTTGTATCATAAACCTGGGCCCTCTGCCTTAAGTGCCCTGCTGCCTTCACTTGTTAACTTCTCCTCAGCCTTAAGATCTCATTTTAACTATAATTTCTTCAGAAGTTCAACTGCCTCTATTCTTGGGAACCCTGCTAGGTACCCCATTCTGGCATAATAGTGAGACCACTAGTGATATGGGGCATATTCATTCCTTTATTAATTTATTTAACAGGGTATTTATTGAGTGCTGGTATAAGCTCTAGGTCTCTAGAAGCAGATGCTGAAAAAGAGATGGAGTACAATCTATTTATTAGAGACCAATACTCATAAAAGGAAGGGGAAGAGCAGGTTTCGAAAAACTAAAGGGTGATACAGGCCCTAAAAAATTCCAGGCATCCCAAAGATGTGGGTCTCTAGAACTAGCATTGCTTGTCAAAGTGAGCTGTTCTAGGGTCTAAATGATGGAGCCTGGGGTGGTCTGCCCTAGGACATATGTGACCTTAGGCAGGGCAGCTCTCTGTAGCAGAGGCTGACCCTGTACAAGTTGACAGTTGGAGGCCATTAGCTGATCACACTCCCCATGGTTGTGCAGTAAATTGTCCTTGAAGGGGGTTCTGGATGGTATATCTCTGTGTGTCCACTACATAAACCTTCTGCATGCCAAAAACTTCTCTAACTTTTCTGGGCATTAGAGTATAAATCAAGAAACAAAAGTGTGGTACTTGTACATTTTGAATTATAGTGGGTGACAGATAATACAGGAATAAGAGAAATATTCATATGTAGAGTATGATGAGTACTACAGAGAATAACAAAGCAAATGGGGAAGGGATGTAGAAAGTGTTAGGGGCGATTGCAATTTTTTTCAATCAATATTTTTTATTATGATATTGTGGGGTACAGTTAAGGGTTAGGTGCTTCGTTCAGGCACCCTTGTTGATAAAAGGTGTCTCCCCATCCCCAGAGAGATATTTACTACCATTAATCCCATCTCCCTTCCCCCCCCATAGTTTCCCACCACTGTCAGTCATTTTCTTATAGTATTACGTTGGATGTTCAAGGTCCACTATATGAATGAGAAAATGTGATACTCAGATTTTTGTTTCTGTGAAGGTCACTCAGTATTATAGACTCTAGTTCCATGCAGGTTGCTGCAAAATTCATATGGGGGGCCAGCCCCCCAAAAGAGATTTAGAGGGTCCCTGGAAGGTGGGGCAGCGTCGGTGAATATTCTGGAGAAATAAGGAGAAAGAAAGAGACTGGACTCTGTCTAGTGCAGAAGCCGATTTTGTAGTAGGGATAGATATAAAGAGAAAGAAAGAAAGTGGACAACTGTTCAGTGAAATGAGCAGAAGCCGTTTATTGGGACCAACCATGAGTCTTTTATCTCAAATTTTCACATGTTAAATCACAAGACTTTCACGTGAGCACAAAGCCAGGTAGGTGAGGGGCATCCCCCACTCACCAGTCGTTTCCTTAGGAATGAGGAAGGACAGTCCCAATCAAGTCACAAGAGTTTTATGCGAACACAAAGCCAAGTGGGTGGAGGGCGTCCTCACCCACCAGGTGTTTTCCTTAGCATGAGAAAGGACAATCTTAATCAAATTACAAGAGTTTTACATGAACACAAAGCCAGGTGGGTGGGTGGGGGGG
>NW_007253980.1:14555-15979 GCF_000164805.1 Carlito syrichta
CTAAAACTTATGCATACCCAACACCTAATGACTGACTTAAATCCTAATACCTTTCTATTCTGTGCTAGCTTTACCTGTACTATAAAAAACTCTTAATTATAGGTCAGACCAGTTCCTAAAGAATGTGGCACAGTCCAAACATCACGCTGGGCCATTTCCAGGAACAGTTGATTATGATCTCTTAACAAAATGGCTATTCTAAAATCCTATGTATCTATCTTAATTTCTATAAAAGTTTCTAAATCCTAATCTTGATATATAAGGCTGATCATCAGCAATAAAGCTTCTAAAATAAACCCAAATACAAACTGTAATTGTAGTAAAGCTAAAATCACAATTAGTAGAAAGTGGGAACAATGAAATTTCAAAAGTTAGCTGTATTCTTATAAAACCTTATAGCATCATATTTGATCATGCTTGGACTAACATAATTCCCTGATGTAGCAATACTTTCTATGAATTCAGTTTCTATTATAAGTAGAAAAAACTTACACTAATTATAACTAAAGAACTGTATTAAAAAGAATGCAGCCCAGCCCAAAATGGATGCTGGGCCCTTAGGAATATGGCCCAGCCCAAAGTTCGTGCTGGGCCATTTCTGGTAACCCTAGATAACCATCTAAAGCTGGGAACAGCTCTCTAAATGTATATACTAATTCTACAAATATATTTTTAAATTTTATAAAGAAGCTTGTATCACGTATAAGGCTCCCAAATGTGATCTGAGTTTGAACTGTGTTAAGTTTAAAACAGAAACCGCAGTCTGTGAGAAACAGGAACAATGGATGCCTGGAGTCAGCCATGCCTGTCATATTCTCAGAACTTCATGCTTAGATCGTTAAAATCCCTACCAGTGGGTAATGCTAAACAACAAAGAAAGGAGGAGGGAATGGGCCTTCAGCTCCTGAACCAGCCTGGTGGTCTCAAGGTCCACAGCCCACTTGGATCCCTAACACTCAGGCAGGCCTCCACGGCCGGCTCCCAACAAATTCATAATTTTGTTCTTTTTTATGGCTATGTAGTATTCCATCATGTATATGTACCACATTTTTAAAATCCAGTCCTCTTTTGATGGACAGCATGGTTGCTTTCAGGTTCTTGCTATTGTGAACAATGCTGCAATAAACATATGTGTGCAGGTATATTTTCTATAGAGTGATTTGAGTTCTTCAGGGTATATTCCCAGTAGGGGGATTGTGGGGTCATATGGGAGGTTGATATTTAGAGCTTTTAGGAATCGCCACACTGCTTTACACAGAGGTTGCACTAGTTTGCACTCCCACCAATAGTGTAGAAGTGTTCCCTTTTCACCACACCCTCTCCAGCAACTGTCATTTTTTGAGTTATTGATAATTGCCATTCTGACTGGAGTTAGGTGGTATCTCAGCGTGGTTTTGATTTGCATCTCCCTGATATTAGTGAGG
>NW_007253980.1:15999-17347 GCF_000164805.1 Carlito syrichta
ATTACGTTTCATTCAGGCACCCTGTTGATAAGAGGTGTTTCCCCATCCCCAGACAGATATTTGCTACTGTTAATCCCATCCTCCTCCCCCACCCATAGTTTCCCAGTACCGTCAATCATTTTCTTATAGTATTACATTGAATGTTCAAGGTCCATTATATTTGTGAGAACATGTGATACTCAGTCTTTGTTTCTGTGAGAGGTCACTCAGTATTATAGACTCTAGTTCCATCCAGGTTGCTTCAAAATTCATTATTTTGTTCTTCTTTATGACTGCGTAGTATTCCATCGTGTATATGTACCACATTTTTTTAATCCAGTCCTCTTTAGATGGACAGCATGGATGTTTCCATGTTCTTGCTATTGTGAACAACACTGCGATAAATATACGTGTACAGGTATCTTTTTTATAGAGTGATTTGAGTTCTTCTGGGTGTATTCCCAGTAGGAGGATTGTGGGGTCATATGGGACGTTGATATTTAGAGCTTTTAGGAATCGCCACACTGCTTTACACAGAGGTTGCACTAGTTTGCACTCCCACCAATAGTGTAGAAGTGTTCCCTTTTCACCACACCCTCTCCAGCAACTGTCATTTTTTGAGTTATTGATAATTGCCATTCTGACTGGAGTTAGGTGGTATCTCAGTGTGGTTTTGATTTGCATCTCCCTGATAATTAGTGAGGTTGAACAATTCTTTATGTGTCTGTTGGATGCTTGGATGTCTTCCTTTGAGAAGTGTCTGTTCATATCTTTTGTCCATTTTATAATGGGGTTGTTTGTTTTTTTCTTTTTAGCATGTTTGAGTTCCTTGTAGATCCAAGATGTTAAGCCTTTGTCAGATCTGGAGTTGGCAAATACTTTTTCCCAGTCTGTAGGCTGTCTCCCTGCTCTCTTGATGGTTTCTTTGGGTTTGCAGAAGCTTGTCAGTTTAATGAGGTCCCACTTGTCTATCTTCTCTCTTATGGCCTGTGGGTTTTGGGGTTTGTTCAGGAATTGGATGCCAGTTCCAACTTCCATGAGGGTATGTCCTTCATTTTCTAAGGTTCTTACAGTTTGAGGTTTTACATTTAGGACTCTGATCCATTTGGAGATAATTTTTTGTGTATGGGGATAGATAGGGTCTGGTTTCAATCTTCTGCATGTGGTCAGCCAGTTTTCCCAGCACCATTTACTGAATAAGTACTCCTCTCCCCAGTGGTAAGTGGTGGAGGCTTTGTCGAAGATGAGTTGGTTGAGAAAATGAAATTTTGCTTCTGGCATCTCAATTCTATTCCATTGATCTATATGTCTGTTCCTATACCAATACCAAGCTGTTTTGATGACTGTAGCTTTATAGTAAAGTTTGAAG
>NW_007253980.1:17367-73686 GCF_000164805.1 Carlito syrichta
TCTTTGATTTCTTTGAGCAGTGTTTTGTAGTTTTCATTGTAAAGGTCTTTCATATTTCTGGTTAGGAAGATGCCAAGGTATTTCATCTTTTTTGGTTGCTATTATGAATGGAATTGTGCTTTTTATTTGGGTTTCTGCTTGTTTATTATTGGTGTAAAGAAATGCGATTGTCTTTTGCACATTTATTTTATATCCTGAGACTTTGCCAAAGGCCTTTATCAGTGTAAGGAGGCTTTTGACAGATTCGCTTGGGTTTTCAAGGTACATGATCATGTCATCTGCAAAGAGAGATAGCTTGACTTCCTCTTTTCCTATTTGAATACCCCTGATTTCCTTCTCTTCTCTGATTACTTTAGCCAGGACTTCCAATACTATATTGAACAGGAGGGGTGAGAGTGGGCATCTTTGTCTTGTTCCAGTTTTCAGGGGAAATGGTTTCAGTTTTTGTCCATTTAGGAGTATGCTGGTGTGGGTTTCTCATAGATGGCTTTTACTATTTTGAGGTATGCTCCCCGTATGCCTAGATGTTTGAGGGTTATCAAGAAGGGGTGCTGGATTTTATCAAAAGCTTTTTCTGCATCTAATGATATAATTATGTGTTTTTTGTTTTGACATCTGTTGATGTATTTAATTACATTTATGGTTTTACAAATGTTGAACCAGTCTTGCATCCCAGGAATGAAGCCTATTTGGTCATCATGGATGATTTTTGGGATGTGTTTTGAATCTGGTTCACAGGGATCTTGTTGAGAATTTTAGCATCTATGTTCATCAAAGAGAATTTTAGCATCTATGTTCATCTATGTAGTTCTCTTTCTTTTTTGGATTTTACCTGACTTGTGTATAAATGTGATTTTAACTCCATAAAATGATTTGGGGAGAGTTCCATCTTTCCCAATTGCCTGGAATACCTCCAGTAGGATTGGTATAAGCTCCTCCTTAAATGTCTTGTAGAATTCTGCTGGAAAGCCATCTGGTCCAGGGCTTTTTTTGTAGGTAGTTTTCTTATTATTTAGTCAATTTCCTTGATTGTTATTGGTCTATTTTGGGTCTCAATTTCTTCTTGTTTCAACCTAGGCAGGTTATGTGATGACAGAAAGTCCTCCATTTCCTTAAGGTTTTCAAGTTTGTTTCCATACAAGTATACATAGTAGTCTGTAATGATCTTTTGTATTTCTTTAGGATCAGACGTGACTTCATCTTTTGTGTTTCTGATTGTGTTTATTTGGGCTTTTTCTCTCTTTTTCTTGGTCAGTCTAGCTAGGGACCATCTATCTTGTTTATCCTTTTGAAGAACCAGCTTTTTGTTTCGTTGATTTTTTTGTATTATCTTTTTGTCTTCTATGTCCTGGATTTGGGTTTTTATTTTGGTGATCTGGATTCTTCTGCTGAAGATAGGGTTTTTGTGGTCTTGCTTTTCCAGCTTCCTTAGGTGGCTTGTTAGGCTGTTAATTTGTGATCCTTCCATTTTCTTCATGTGCGTTTGTAGGGATATAAATTCCCCTCTTACTACAGCTTTCATGGCATCCCAGAAATTTTGGTAAGATATTTCTTCATTTTCATTTGTTTCCCGGTATCTTTTTATCTCTGTTTTAATTTTATCATTGGCCCAGGAGTTGTTTAGCATCATGCTGTTTAGTGTCCATGTCTTTGTGGGTTTTGGGGGGACCTTGTTGTTGTTAGTATTTATTTTTATTCCACTGTGGTCCAAGAAGGTGCATGGTAAAATTTCAGTCCTTTTAAATTTGCTTATGCTTGATTTATGGCCAAGTATGTGGTCAGTCTTAGAGTACATTCCATGCCATAATGAATAGAATGTGTATACTGTGATCTTTGGATGGAGGGTTTTGTAGGTATCAATTAAGTCCATTTGATCAAGAATCACATTGATGTTTCAGATCTCGTTGATTTTTTTGTCCTGATCATCTGTCTAGGGTTGTGAGTGGGGTATTAAAGTCCCCAGCTATGATGATATTGGAGTCAATATCTTTATTTAGTTTACCTAGGAGCTGCTTTATGAAAGTTGGTGCTCCTATGTTCGGTGCATATATGTTTAGTGTGACTATTTCTTATTGATGGATTGAACCTTTTATCATTATGTAGTGGCCTTCTGTATCCTTTAGTTTTTAATAGCGTAAAGGGTATTTTGTCTGAGATTAAGATCACAACTCCTCCTTTCTTTTGTGTTCCATTTGCCTGAAAATTTGTTTCCCATACTCTTACTTTGAGTCTCTGAGTCTCCTTTCTAGTGAGGTGAGTCTCTTGAAGGCAATAGATTGTTGCCTGGTGATATTTTATCCATTTTGCCATTCTATGTCTTTTCAGTGGTGCATTTAGTTCGTTCACATTCAAGCTAATTATTGAAATGTGAGAGTTGATCCCTATCATAATGTTCTTACAGAGTTGTTCTTCCTGTTTATGTGTTGTCTTTCTTTTAGAGTTGAATCATGTGTGGTTTTAAACTTTTGCCTGTACTCTTGTGAAGAATGTTGTTGTCCTTTTCCCTTTTCTTCTGTGTTCAATGCTTTCTTAAGTGTTTTTTGTAGAGGTAGTCTGGTGGCATCGTAGGTTCTTAGGATTTGGATATCTGGGAAAGATTTCAATTCTCCCTCACTTATGAAGCTTAGCTTGGCTTGGTAGGTTATTCTCAGTTGAAATTGTTTATCTCTTAGAACTTTGAAGATAGGGCTCCAAGTTCTCCTAGCCTGGAGGGTTTCTGTAGATAAAACTGCTGCTATTCTAACTGGTCTTCCCTTAGGTAGTCTGACCTCTTTCTCTTGCAGCCTTTAGGATTTTTTCTTTTATACTTACTTTGTTTCGGTGAATTATTATATGTCTGGGAGTTGGTCTTCTCATTTGTTGTCTTGCAGAGGTTCTCTGAATCTCTTGTGTTTGAATTTTTTCATCCTTGATGAGATGAGGGAAGTTTTTTTGAATGATTTCATAAAATGTTTGTTCCAGTGTGGCCTCTGTTTCTCTCTGCCTCAGGAAGGCCAATTACTCTTAGGTTCCATCTCTTGAAGTGATCATTCATCTCTTGAAGTTTTTGTTCTATCTTTTTGAGCTCTTTTCTTTTTCTTTTTTTTTCTGAGTTGAAGTCTCACTCGGTCGCCCAGACTGGAATGCAGTGGCAATTCCCGGCCATTGCAACCTTGCCTGCTGGGCTCCGGCGATCCTTCCACCTCAGCCTTCCAAGTTTCTGGAATTACAGGCATGCGCTACCATACCCAGCTGACTTTTTGATTTATTGTAGAGATGAGTTCTTGCTGCCCAGGTGGGTCTCGAACACATGGGCTCAGGCTTGAGCTTCTTTTCTATGCTTTTGACAGTTTCAGTTAGTTCTGTGTTTTGGTCTTCGAGCTCTGAGATTCTTTCTTCTGCTTTGCTAATTCTGCTTTCCATGCTTATTAGTTTGTTATTTATTTCCATTACAGTATTCTTTACTGCTGTTATTTCTGACATCAGCTCCTTCCTATTTTCCTTTTGTCTCCTCTCAATTTTTTAAATTCTCTCTATTAATGTCTTGATGTCTGAGTTTATTGCCTGTGACCAGTCATTCTGGGGGCTCTTCATATTTGTGTTCTAGAGTCTGTTTCCTCAGTGTCTGATCTCCCAGGGGTCTGTGTGAGACCTATATTCTTCTTTTGGTTTTTCTTCATTTGTGTGGTTTTTCCCCTCCCTACTTTTTCCTTCCCTCCATGTCACCATCTTCTTTAATTCTGTTATTCTAGCATAGAGGGATTGTTTTTTACTTCTCTTTGTTCAATCTTCTATTCTTCTTTATGTATGCCCTCTTACTTTGTTCAATTCTGGATTTGCACTGCAGATTGGGGGTGGTCCTTTTTGCAGTTTGAGATTTACTTAAGGGGGGAGCTATGATTCAAAATCTAGCTGCAGGTCCTGGTATCTGCTGACAGGTGTATGGATAATCTGAAACCCACTTCCCACTGCCTTGGAATCTGTCCATGCAGTGGGACTGTAGGTTTACTCCATGAAATAAAATGAGGTTAGGAGAGGGAAAAGAATGGATCAGACAGTGGGGGGAAGAGGAGGGTGGAGAGAGAGAAGAGTAAGGGGGGAAATAGACAAGTGTACTAACAAATGGAAAAAGAGACCTAAACTGAAACAGATAAAAACAATAGACCATGGCTACAGACTAACCAACTCCCATACAAAAAAAAATGAATACATGCAATGATGCTAACACGCAAGCAAACCAACCACCTTATTGGTGTGCTGTTCCTCTATACAAAGATATGTTTTACAGAGAGGATAAAAGAGAAGAAAAGGAAGAGAAAAAAAGAAAAAAAAAGGAACAAAACAGTAGAAATAGAATCAAAACATTAAACTAACAGAACTAATAGAGCATACTCTGAGACTTTTTGTTTAAGTCCAATGTCCTTTCAGCTCTGATTTCTAGCTGTCTTCTCAAGTTGGTAATTTAGTTCACAGTTAGGGTTAGTTGTCTCTGGCCTGCTCTGAAGGACAGTTCAGATCACCCTCAGTTCACCACTCATATCTGTCCTGTGTCTATTTTTTAAACTTGTTTTTCCCGTTTTGGTGTTGTTACCTTGAATTGCCAGCAGGTGGTGCTATCTCAGCTGCTCGCCCCAGAGGGGGTAGAGCTGGACAGGAGTCAAGCAGAGGCCGGAGATGGGAGCCTGCCTCAAGGCACATGGGAGGAGACCCACAGCCAGCAGGATGTCACCGTGGCAGCAGAGGTGTCAGTGATCCCAGCAGAGCTTGCCTGCAGGGGCTTCAAGAACTGAAGTCGTGGATTGCCTCAGGCATGGGTGGCATGAAGCACTATGGCTGCCACAGAGGCCACAGCGGCGCTGGCGGCTGTTGTGTCTGTGGCTGCAGTGGCTGTCCAGACTGCTGCGATTCCCCATCGGTGGCCACGGCCGAGCTCCATGTGAAGGGCAGGCTGCCTACGTTGGGATCCACAGCCCCCAGGGAGAGAGCCAGAGACCCTCTGCATTCTCCTTTGCAGAGGGTCTCATAGACCAGGCTGCCCCATCTGAGATTGCAATTTTTTAAATGGAGTTAAGGAATGCCTTACTGAGAAGGTGACACTTGAGTAAAGACTGAAGGTGATGAGAAAGTTAAACACGTGAATAATTCTAAAGAGTTTCTGAGCAGAGGGAAACACAAGGTTCACATTCCCTGCAGTGGGAGCAGCAAGGAGGCCAGTGTGCCTGAGGCAGGGGAATTAAGGGAGAGTCTGAGGCTTTGGGATCAGAGGGGAAATGGATAGTGTGGAACAAGGTGATGTATGAAGGGGCTTGGGAGCTATTCTGATGATTTTTGGCTTTATTTGAAGTAAGAAACAGAGATATTGGATGATACTGAGTAGCACAATATGATTTACAACTACTTAAAATAACCTATCAGTGGTGTGAAATGTCCTGTTATTATAAAAAAAACAAAAACAAAAACTGAATTATCTACCCTGAGGCATCCTGAAAAAATTACTTGGAAATACCTAGGGAAGGTATCAGGCCCTCACACGCATTTAGGGAGTTAGAAGGGCCAGAGGAGGACCCCAGTGTTACTGAACAAGTCAGCAAAAGCAAGGAGCTAACTGGGTAAGTTTAAAATTGAGACTCTCAGTAACTACAAAGACAAGTTAATTCTGGGTTAATTACTGCCCCTTTGACTCTTTATCAAGAGAAAGGAAACACGCTTGTGTCAGATGACTAGGTACTTCTGAATTTCTCAGTTTTGATTCTTTGCTCACGTTGCTGTTGTGGAGTGTGTCTATTAATATCTACAAGTGCAACCATAAACACTGAGTTAAAAATTTACTAATCAGAAAGGAATTGTAGATCTTTCTTATCTATAGAATAGATGCACTGGATGGCTACCATTTTTGAGGAACTATGTTTGTGTTCCTTTAATTTCTGTAATGTGTGAAGTGACGTATGCCAGCATTTCTCAGTTTTGTTGAGCTAACCTTCATTCAACAGGCTCTTAAGAAGGCTGCTGAAAGCCAGGCATTTGAATATATGCTGGTGAAACACGAATGCATACAGAATTTGGTGCTTGTGAGCAAAAAGATTTTAGTTTAGAGTTGTGGTTCTCATGAATGGTGCTGAACTGCTGCATCAGCATCACCTGGAGCTTGTTAGACATATAAATGTTTAGGCCGCATCCCAAACTTCCTTAATTAGCTATCCTAAGAGTGGGGCCCAGCAATCTATGTTTTAACAAGTTCTCCAAGTGATCTTGAGGAATGCTAAAATTTAAGAACAGCGATCTAGAGAGGAAGAAACTAAAGATTGTATAACATTGTGATGAGCCAGAAAGAAGCCCCAGGAGCTGGGTGAGTCCAGCGGAGATAGTCCTAACTTGATGCAAACATGGACCACTTCCAAAATAGGCTGCCTGAGATGAGTCTTAAAAACAATACAGTGTAACTTGGTGTAAAAGGGCTCTACAGGCATAGGAGCCAGTCCTGCTATGGAGACCAAAATCACACTGCATATAGCTCCTATGGTTGCAGGGTTGGTGTCTAGTGGACTACCAGAATGAAGATGGTGAGGTAGGTAGATAGTAAGACCTTTGCATACCACTTCTAAATAATTATGTTGGCTTTATATCCTCAAAAAAAACCAACAAAAAACTAAGACTAAACTCTGCTGATAACTGGAGGAAGTACATGGCATGGTAGTACATAGAGAGGAACAGAATCAGGACTGAGAACTGCCTTCATTTAAGTCTAAACTCTGCCATCATGATGATGGCTTATGTGAAAGCAGAGGAACTTTTGTTTCTAGATACTTACTGGAAGGTTCTACCTGAGACGTAACAGGGAGGAGATCTTGTACTTCTAACTTCTTGAGGTTCTGCTGATGCTCTCCAGAGCTGATTCTTAGGGTGTGGTGTTGCATTGGGGCCTTTTGTGGACGTGCTCATGAATCAGTCATTTTTGTCATGGCCAATTCTTTCTCAGCCCCCTTCCCCCAAGGCTGCTTTCTCAGCAGCAGCTCTTGAAGTATTTTCCTGCATTTTTGTCTGCCATACCTTTATTACTGTAATTCTTTGTACTCCTCCTGTTCGTCTGTCATTAGGTAAGTATTCTGTAGCTAAATTACAGTACTTGGAGAATGAGTTTTTTCAATATTTTGCCCCCATGCTGTGATAACTTGAAGTAAAGTATAAAATTGATCCTGAGATCTCAACATTAAATAAATTACAAACTCCCAAATGACCTAACCCTGCATTTTCTGCCTGGCATTTAAGTTACTTGCTTACCTTTTTTATTTTTTCTAAAAGATTTTTACCTTTTTCTCTATGGATGTTTTATTATTGCCTGCAAGGGCTTCCATTAAAAGGTATATATTTTTCACATGTGATGATTCAATTGTGAGATTTCAGAGTGGATTTGTTAGGCTTTTAGGCTTCAAAGTTACAGGAGTCAGGTTCTAAGATGTTTAAGTGGAATTGTTTGTTTGCCTTATTCTTTGCAGTCTCTAGCAGGTGCTTGTAATCAGAGTGGCTAAATTCTATAGTTAGGTATCGAGTCTTTTATTTCAAAAGCACGAGAGAATTTTGGATCAACTCTTAGCTGCATTTCAGTAACATTCTTTTTTTCTGGTACACCAAGTTTATGAGAGAGAACAGTGGCATATGCCACCAATATAAAAATCTTTTCAACAATGAAACTTCCCCATTAAGTGTATTCACTCCTCATCTGGACAGTCTGAAGCCATACACTATGATTTTTTCAGAGTGCTGTTGACTTCAAGGTATTCACGATTTTTCTTTCCTTGTAAGACTCAATCAGATTGACTTTTGGAAGGGTACAGTGGACCCGCTTCCCAGCAAAGCAACCATTTCACTGCTGAAAGTTATTTTAGAAATGAAAAATATTTGGAAATTTTTCTAAGTATATACAGAAAATGAAGTGGCATTAAAAAAAATCTATAGGATGAAGAGTGAGATTCTGTGACGTTTGATCCATTACCTGCCTTCTCTATCTCCCCTGCTCCCCACTCTGTGATGGAAACTATACTCCGGGAATGAATAGCCAAGAAGATGGATCTCTCTCTTCCCCAAACTCCTAGTCTAGAGCTGTTGTTTCAAGGAAGCCATGTCACTGGCATCTCTCATCCCTTGTCTCTTCAGATTTGTGTTGCAGAAGCTCTACATTGGGCAGGTGCTGTCAAGAAGACTCGTGTCTTTCTCCCTACCACGTACTTACTCCTGTGGCAGGAGCTCTACCCAGGCATGACAGGCCAAGGATACTGGGCTTGGAAACACTCAACTCATCTTCCTTATAGAGTGAGGGTTCCATGGCAGGAAATGTAAACTGAAACCAGGAGCTACTGTCCTTGCTCAAAGCCTTGCTCATAGATCAAAGGTGTCACTCTGGAAGAAGCAAGCCACTGACTTGCCTTCCAGCTCCATTGCATTGAAACACAGAATCTGCCTAGGGAAATAGGAAGACCATAAGAATTCTAGAGAGTTTCACATCTTTCTAAGGGGATTTACTTTATTTGCAATGAAAATTAAGGAAGTTCATGCTTAGGGGTATTTTGTGTGTGTGTGTGTGAGTTGGAGTCTCACTCTGTTGCCCAGCCTGGAGTGCAGTGGCATGCTCATGGCCACCTCAGCGATGACCTGCTGGCCTCAGATAATCCTTCCACCTCAATCTTCCAAGTAGTTGGAACTATAGATGTGCGATACTACAACTGGCTAATTTTTTTGATTTTTATTGTAGAGATGAAGTCTTGCCAAATTGCCCAGGCTGGTCTTGAACCCGTGGACTCAGGCAATACTCTCACCTTGGCCTCCCAAAATGCTGGGTTTATGGGCTTGAGCCACAGCGCCCGGCCAGGGGTATTGTTAAAAACAGTGAAGATCTTGGTGGTGACCAATTAGTGGTGGTGTATTTAGTCTGGTTGCTCTGTGAACAAGCAAAATAGTAGACTGACTAAAAGTTTAATAGGGCAACACTGAAAAAGAAAGCAAAGAAAAGTCCTTCTGAGTCTGAGAGGTCTTAAAGAATGGCAAAGCCTTGCCTGTGAAAATTGGCCATACCTAAAATGGAAAAGTTTGTGGAGCATTTTACACCCCAATGCATTGTGAAAAGCAATAAAGAAATGAGATAGCAATTAGTGGAAATTAATAGATGGAAGTGATATATAAATATGGATAGATCAGCTCAGATATCCAAAGACTATGTATATGCCCAAGGCTGTATCCTCTGAGTAGTGGTGTCAGAACTTGTATACTGTGGAAGAAACAGACTTTAATAAAATTGTTCATGAGGTCACTAAAAAAATGAAAAGCAAACCAGAAAACAACAAACCTTAGAAAGGGGTAGTGGTGATGATTCCATATCCAGAGTTCTATATTATTTAAAATGTTTAGTTATCTACAAAAATTAAATGAGATATTCAAACAAATAGGTGTTACCCGTACACATGGAAAAAAGGCAGGCAATATAAACTTGCCTGAAAGAGAGCCTATATATAGCAAACAAAGACTTCAAAGCAGAGAATATAAATATGTTCAAAGAAATATAGAAAAATATGCTTGTAGATTGAGGGAATACATTTTGGTTATGAGTATCAAATACAAAATATTAATAAAGGGTGAAAATGACAAGACCAAAATGGAAGTTGTAGAATTAAAAAATATAATAACTGAAATAAAAATTTAATAGAGGGTTCTTAACCATGAATTTGAACTACGAGAAGAGTTAGCAACTTGAAAATACATTGATAGAGCCAGGTACGGTGGCTCATATCTTATTCCCAGAACTTTGGGAGATGGGAGCTAGAGAATTGACTGAGCCCACAGGTTCAAGACCAGCCTGGGCATCATGGCAAGACCTTGTCTCTACAATAAATCAAAAAATTATCTGGGTGTGGTGGTACACACCTGTATTTCTATCTACTTGGAAGGATCACCTGAACCCAGTAGGTTGAGGCTGCGGTGGCTGTGAGTATGCCACTGCACTCCAGCCTGGGTGACAAGGTGAGACTCTGACTTAAAAAAATAATAATAAAATACATTGATAGAGATTATGAAGTCTGAAGAACAGAAAGAAAAAAATGATGGTAACTGAACAAAAATTTGAGTTACAATAAATATGCACAGTGGGAGTCTCAGAAGAATAGAGAAAAAAGCAGAAAAATATCTAAAGAAATAATATCTGAAAACTTTACAAATCTGATTAAAATGTTTATTTATATATTCAGGAAGCTCAAATAACTTTAAGTAAGTTAAATGCAAATACATCAGTAGTATAACATATAATAATCTGCTGTTGAATGTTAACATCAAAAAGTAAATTTTAAATGCAGGAAAAAGAGAGACAGTCATCACTTATGAGGTATTTTAGTCCATTTTGTTTTACAATGACAGAATTTTGTGTTATTATCACAGACTGGTGATTTATAAGGAAAAGAAGTTTATCTGAATCATGGTTCTAGGAGCTGGGAAGTCCAAAATAGTGGGGCCATCTGTTGAGGGCCTTCTTACTGCATCATAACATGGTGCAGGATATCACATGACAAGAGAGGGTAAGAGTGCATGAGATAGAAAAACACGGCCAAGTTCCTGTGATAGCTTACTTTCTCCTGTGGTAATGGAATTATTCCACCCATGAGGGCAGATCTCTTAAGACCTAACCATTTCTTCAAGGTTCCACTTCTTAATACAGTCATAATGGCAATTCAATTTCAACGTGAGTTTTGGAGGGGACATCCAAACCATAGTGCAAAGAGACTTCAGTAAGATTGACAAGTAGTGTCTCATCAGAAGTAATGAAGGCGTGGGGATGACATAGTCAAGGTGCCTAAGGTAAACAACTGCCAACCATCAATTCTACATTCAGTGAAGTTACTTTTCAAAAATGAAGGTGAAACAAAGACATTCCCAAATAAGCAAAAACTAAGAATTTGTTACTATCATACTCATCTAAGAAGAAATACCAAGGGACATTCTTTTGTGTCACAGAAAGAAGCAAAAAGCACTGGTGAAGGTAATTATGCAGGTAATTGTAGAAGATGATATAATTCAATATTTCATCTTTTTTCTTCTCTTGCTTAACAAGCAATTGTGTAAATAATGTAATTGTATTGTTAGGC
The DNA here is from genome assembly GCF_000164805.1 of Carlito syrichta. Taxonomy (NCBI): domain Eukaryota; kingdom Metazoa; phylum Chordata; class Mammalia; order Primates; family Tarsiidae; genus Carlito; species Carlito syrichta. Next base: position 28,470 of record NW_007253980.1, read on the forward strand.
CTATAATGTATAGACATGTAATATATTTAAAAATAGCAACATAGAGCTGGTAGTTAGAAACTAAGCTATTTTAGAAGAGGGAAGTGAGGCCAGGCTTGGTGGCTCAGCCTGTAATCCCAGCACTGTGGAAGGCTGAGGCGAGTGGATTGCCTGAGCCCAGGGGTTCCAGACCAACCCTGCAACTTGGTGAGACCTCGACTCTACAATAAAAAAATAAAAAAATTAGCCGGGTGTGATAGCGCATGCCTATAGTTCCGGCTACTTGGAAGGCTGAGGTAGGAACCCAGCAGGTCAATGCTGGGGTGGCTGTGACTGTGCCACTGCACTCCAGCCTGGGGGATGGGTGAGACTCCAACCCAAAAAAAGAAAAAAAAAAGAAGAAGGAAATGATATGAAGTGAAAACTCAAGCACACAAGAAGAAACAAAGAGAACCATCAAATGACAAATAATAAGGTTAATATTACAAATTTTATAAATATAGCTTTCCCTCCTCTCAGGTTCATTAAAAGACACAAAATTATACACTGTACTATAGGTATGTATGTCTTGTAACATACATACTTGTGATATGTATAATAATAATAGAACAAAATAGGGAGGAAGGATAGACCTATACAAGAGTATAATTTCTATATTCCCCTGAAATTAAGTTAATTTAAAAGTTAAAATACATTTTAAAAGCCTTAAAACAACCACTATGAAAATAACTAAAAAATATGTAGTTAGAAATCATTGGAATTGGAGCCCACATACATTGCTGGCAGTATTATAAAATGATGCAGTCTCCTTGGAAAACAGTTTGGCAATTTTTCCAAGTGTTAAACATAGTTTCCATATGGTTCAACAATTTCACTCCTAGATATTACTCAAGAGAAAGAAAACATATATTGATGCCAAAATTTGTACACAAATGTTCATTGCGGCAGTATTCAAAATAGCTCAAAAATTTAAACAACCTAAATATCCATCAACTGACCAATGAGTAAATAAAATGTAGCATATTGATGTACTAGAATATATATATAAGATTGTATCTTAAAGATGTGGGGTACAATTCAGGATTAGGTACATTAGTGGTTATACAGGTGAAGTTTGGGCCTCCCTTTTGTTCCCACTTTGCCTGTTTTGGGATAAGATACCCTTATTGATGTTTAATATAGTAGAATATTATTTGAAAACAGAAGGAGTAAAGCACTGATACGTGTTACAACATGGATGAACCTTGGGAATATTCTGCTAAGTAAAAGAAACCTGACATAGAAGGACACATATTATACGATTCCATTTATATGAAATGTCATGATAGGCAACACTATAAAGAAAAAAAGTAAATTAATGGTTTCCTGGGTCTGAAAAGAGTAGAGGGTGAGGAATGACTGGTAATGGCATGAAGATTTTTCTGGAGTGACAAAAATGTTCTAAAATTGTGTTGATGGATTTATAACTGTGAACACACTAAAAACCACTGTATTGTATACTTTAAAAAGAATTAACTGTATGGTATATAAATTATATCTTAATAGTGCTGTTAAAAAATAATCACAAGTTGTGCTTCATACTTCTTATAAAGCAATGAGTATAGATTAGCATATTCAATCTCCAGACTCTATTTCTTCCTGCTTGCTGTGAAGTAAAGGGAAGGTATGCTTTAGCTACATTTTTCCATTGAGGACACTGAGGCTTAGACAAATCAAGTCACTTGATGAAATTCCCTTAGATACTCATTAGGTAAAAAAAAATCCTTGATGGACATACACATATGCAGACTTCAGAAACCGTGTTTGTCATAACACGTCACATATTTCTCTCACAAAGACCTGTGGGTCTCATTGCTTCCTTTTGTTGCCTTGGCCAAAAAACCCACAACCCCCCTTCCCCAAAATTAGATTTTTGTAAATCTCTTGGAAAATATAGAAAATTATGCAGAAGAAAATGAATCTGGATAAGACTATACATAAATAAAACTCCATGAAACTTTTGATACAGTTATGTCTCCTTTTTCCTCCATGCATCTAAGAATATATATACATTTTTAACACAATTCAGATCATACCATGTACTTAATAGTTTAGCTTGTTTTAAAAATTTGGTATTATCTCCTGAGTTATTCCCTGTGACATTCTTCACAAACATAATTTAGTAACTGCCTAATATTTACTCTTACTTATGCATCATAATTTATTTAATTCTCTCATTGTTGGACACTTGAATGAATTCATTTTCCTACTCTAAGAAAAGTGCTGTGTACATAAACCTTCATCTGAATTTGACTATTTACTTTTAAGAAAATCCCAGAATGTGTAAACTTTTAAAAGATTCATAATGTATATAGCCAAATTGTTATCCCAAAAGTTTACATGAATTTTTCATGTCAACAGAACATTTACAGGAAAGTTATAAAGGGTAACGGTGAAGAGTAAGAATCAGAAAATCTTAATTTTAAACCTGACTCTACCACATACCTAGTATATAATGTATTAGTAAGGGTTTTCCAAATAAACAGAACTGACAGGGTGTGTGTATGTGTGTATGCATGTGTGCTTGTGTGTGTATGCAAAGAAAGAGGAGGAAGATAGGCAGTTGAGACTGAGATTTTAAGGAACTGGCTTATGTAACAGTGTAGATAGTGGAGGTCAGTGAGTCCAAAATTTGGGTAGGCTGGCAGGCTGGAGACTCAGGGAAGAGTTGCAGTTTGGGTCCAAAGGCTGTCTGCTAGCAGAATTCCTTCTTGCTCAAGAGAGGTATGTTCTATTCAGGCCCCTGATTTATTGAGTGAAGCCTACTCACACTATGGAAGGTCATCTGCTTTACTTAAAATCTACCAATTTAAATGTTAATCTCATGTAAAAAACATCTTCACATCCAGAAACAACCAGAGTAATGTTTGACCAAATATCTGGGCACTGTGGCTCAGCCAGGTGGACACATACAATTAACTGTCATACTAAGTGTATATCTTATGTGTGCCTTGGATGTGCTCTCTACTTTAATTTTCTTAATCTGAAAATGGACCAATGAAGTATTTACCTTAGAGAATTTGGTGAAAATGAGTAAAATATATGAAACATGTCTGGCACAGAGTAGGCACACAATAAATATTGGCCACTCTAATATTGTATCACCTTGTTAACATTAACAATTCTTATTTGGAAAACTGATTTAAAAATAAAATGTATGACTGGGTTCGGTGGCTCAGCCTGTAATCCCGCACCTTTGGGAGGCTGAGGTGAGTGGATTGCCTGAACCTGCAGGTTTGAGACCCGCCTGGGCAGCGAGACCTCATCTCTACGATAAATAAAAAAAATCAGCGGGCGTGGTAGCGCATGCCTGTAATTCCGGTTACTCGGAAGGCTGAGGCGGAAGGATCGCCGGAGCCCAGCAGGCGAGGCTGCGGTGGCCGGGAGCGGCCACTGCACTCCAGTCTGGGCAACCGAGTGAGACTCCCACTCAAAAAAAAAAAATGTATCTTACTGTTTATTAACCATTTTGGATTTCTCCTGAAAGTTAGCTGTTTATACATGTCCTTTGCTAATATCAGTTGAAGCTTTTTAACATTTCTTTTTTTGTTATTGTTGATAATAATTTTTATTAACACCCATTACATATAATTTATATTTATTATACAAAATTTTATGCATAAATATATAATTATATATATTCAGGATCTTTTAGCTTGCAGGCAAGGGCTTTTGTGGGTCTAAGTCTATATACTTTATACCCTCTGCCAAGGTTTGATTGTATGTATACTATCCAAATTCATATGCTGGAATTTAAAACCCAGTGCAATAGTATTAACAGGTGAGCATTTAGGAGATGATTATGTCACAAGGGCTCTGCTTTTGTGAATGGGATTAGTACCTTTATAAAAGGGCTAAGCTTGTCTGCCCTTCTGCCTTCCACCTTGTGAGGGTGCAGCAATACAGCTCTATCATGCAAGCAGAGCACAAGCCTTCACCAACCACTAAATCTGCTGGTGCTTTGATCTTCCCAGTCTCCAGAACTGTGTATAAATCACTCAGGCTCAGGTATTTTGTTTTACATAGGCCAGATTCTCAACTAGTGAGTACAGCCCAGGCTTTGATCCAAAACCAAATGTTATCAAGTAGGAAAAAAGAGTAGTTACTGTTAAGTGGTCTCCAACATGTAACCGGCAAGGGTTGCTGGTCACCTGTGGCAAGACAGTGATCCTGGCCCTATTTGATTTGGTACTAGTAACTGGAGATTTTGTAGCAATATAATGCTTACTTCCAGATTGTAGGCTGTAAAGGTTCAAGTCTATACCTCTAAGAAGTTCAAATTTTAGTCAAGAGAAAGGCATACCAGCTTATAATCACAGTGCATAATAAGCAGTCTCCTATGATATTTATAAAATATTATGAGGTATAGAAGATTAACACAGACAACACGGGATCAAATAATCCTAGCGAAAAGTTTAGTGGCGGGAATGATACTTGAACAGAGGCATTAAAGAATGAGTAGAAGTTTACCTCACAGTCAAGGACAGTCTAGGAGACCAGAATGCCCATTGCAAAAAAAAAAAAGAACAGATTTGGTGGAATCTTGGTTCAGTGTGACCTAGAACAGGTAGAAGAAGGTTTCAGCTCTTGTATCAACTATTTCAAATGGCAGGAGTTTCCTGGAACATTATGTCAAGGAGGAATCTAAGGACACAACACTCAATTGAAGAGAGGGCCTGATTAATTGGTATCGTCTGACATGAGGGAAGGAGTGAAGAGGATTGTACTGGTATACTGATGATAAGTTTTTGTCATTGCTTTGGTTGGATAGATAAGCATAAAACAGATTTTGAAAAATTATTGCTCCAATATAAACTTTTAACATTATCTGGGAGGTAAGAAAGCATCATTGAAAGATTTTCATGCATATGAGACATAGTTACTTCTTGGAAAATAACTCTAGAATTAGTGTGGAAAATGCCTATTTTTCTTAGCTATACACCCACTTTGCCCCAACTTCTCTCACACACATGTCCCTTCTTATTTGTTAGAGAAGTTATATGTAACATGGCAATTTTAATATCATAATCATACCCTTCACAGCTCATGGTAAAAATCGCTCTCTGAGTTGCTACTTCAAAATTCTTAGAGATAAGGCTACTGTGCATTAGCTGTGCTCATTCAACTTTGCTGGTTGTTTAATATTAATGTACTTCCACACTGGTTGGTAATTATCCTGTCTCCCAAGCACTCCTGAATGAGCCCCACTACCCTGGCCACTCCAGCTTCTCCCTCCTGAGTTCCAGGTCATAAAGCCTGGAACAGCACAGCACCTCCAGAACACTTCTGAGACTATTTTTTTTTTTTTTTAAATCTCTGTCCTTTCTGGTTCATTAGTATCTTTTCTACACTGGTGGTGAAATATCTTGAATATAATTTCTGAGTAAGGATACAGTCAAAGCACTGTGGCTGTCAGGATTCAGAAAATTGCATGATTCTTAAAAAAAAGATAAGCCAAACCAATTCAAACAAACCAAAACAAACCCCTTTATTTTGGAAACCTTTGGGATAGAGTCTGGGACTTTATTTTAAATTCTAGGTTCTTAGAACAAGAACTGAATGTGTATGGTTCCAAGGAGAGGATACTTTGGTAGAGCAATGATTCTCAGCCCTGCAATGTTTATAGGCATCACTTGGGGGAGTTTGTTAAAGGTATGGGTTCTGAATTCCACTATTAGAAATATGTTAGTGTCAGATAGTGTTTAAGTATGTGTTGTTATTATTATTATTATTATTTAATAAACAGGGGCCCCAGGTGATTCTGTGGTAGGTGGTCCATGGATCACATTTTAAGAAGTACTCTACTGAAGTGTGCAAATAGTCTGCTTTAGCAATATCAAACAACAGAGTTCACAGTTATGACCATTCCACAGACATGTGAAACATAAAGATGCTTACTGCTTAGAGAGCAGAGTTAGAATTGGGTTAGTTAGAAAGTAACGACCACTGACTTTACAAAGGTATTTACTTCAGTAAGGATTTTTTTCTATTATATTTAATTTTAAAAAATGATCAAAATAATATGCATGAATACATATAATCATAAGAACATATGATTAAAAATAAAATAGTATTATGAGCCCTAATGGGACAGTTCCCTATACCACCAATCCTCACTTCCTCTCAGTTCTTTCCGATGCACTGTAATTTAATGTTGTTAAGGCTGACAACATTTACGTTCTATGGTATAACTTTAATTAAGTCTTCTGCATGTTTTCTATAGATTGGTTCCAAATAAACAACATTTTCATTATTGCGCCTAGGCAAATATTGTTCTCACAGAGCTGGGAAGAATGTTAAGATGGCATTTTTATCTCTACAGCTCCAGACACAGTTCCTTGCCACTCAGTGTAGAGCGTCCAGATGGAGGCTTCTTTCTCAGGAGGATCAGTTGTCCTGAAGTTGTAAATCCCTGCACAATGCCTATAAAAGGAAGTTGGAAAATTAAAACTGTATACTACAGGGATGATCCTGAACAAGACCCACTTGTATCTTGCAACCTTCACATTTTACTACATTCAAATGACCAAGTTCATCCTGACCTTCAAGTAATACAGAGTTTGTATTCTTTGTATTTACAATAGGGCTGTACTGAGAACTTATATAATAATATATTGAGTTATATATATGTATATATACTATATATGAAGCTTACATACATTAAAATATAGGAGAGAGGACCCCCCAAACCCAGAATTTATTTATAAAAAATTGTGAATTTATTCTTACATGTTTAAAAATCAGTCACCTTAAAAGTACTCTTTGATGCAATACAGCTACTGAGATGCTTTTCCACTGCTCCAAACAGTTTTTGAACTCATCAATTTTGATGCCTTTTATGTTTGCTTGTTTCACCTCTTCCACGTGGGGAAAATATTTCCCTTTGAGGACTTTTTGCATCTGGGGGGAAATAAGTCACTTGGGGTGAGATCGGGTGAATAGGGAGGGTTAGACATGGAAGTCATGCCATTTTTGGTCAAAAACTGCTGAACACTCAGCACGGTGTGGACAGATATGCTCATAAATCACCCACCATGAATTGGAAAAATGCATTAAAAGAATCTCCCCCTTACCTCCCCCCCAACATTAACTGAAACTGAATGCAGCCTCTCACAACAATGCTAGGTGGCACACTGATGCTTATGGGTTCCTAGAACACTTCTCTAGTGGGGGAGGCCTGTACTTCAAGAAGTCCGCCCTCCAAAAGATAATTCCATTTTTGGGGGGGAGGCCTCCCCCTTGTATATATATAATATACACATTCTATATGTGTAACTATATATAATCTCTCTATATGTATAACTATATATATTCCATGAATATTTAGGTAGCTATGTATTGAATTTATATATTGAACATTAGTGAACTGCAAGTTCTTTTCATGGTGATCCCTGGTGTATTGAATGATAATGAAGGTAAGTTGTTATTTTTGCCTTTCATTCTGAAGAAAACACAATCACTTATCTCAATTTACTTAAGACCCATCTAAAAGATTAATATATGAAGTTTCATAAATAGTGTTGTGCTTTGAGGGGAACTTAATGCCTTTATTTGCTATCTCTGTTGTTCTCAGTTTTATCTCTTCTCCAAGTCCCATCCTAAATACCACCTCTTCTGGGAATTCCGCTTAGTTGTTCCTGTCCTTGGAAATGCCAGTCTCATACTGGCAAAATAGTTCCCATTTTACATTCTATTAGCACCTTGAGGATGGCAGTAGTGTGCCCGTTTTAGTATGAAGAGACCAAGGATTAGGAAGCCTTAAAAGAGTTCAGGTTTACATAGCCAGCAAGGAGCTACAAATTCTACTGCATGGTGTCCCCTGCAAAGTGACTCTGTGGCTTCCCAACGAGTTCTTTTTTTTTTTTTTTTATTAGTATTCACTTAGCACTCAATATATTCTACATGTACTTTTTTCATATGTGTATGCTCTCTGACAATAGTTACTATATACTTGACTTCTTAGCATTTCTATCTCTATAACTTCAGGTACACAGTAGGTAGAATTTTAACAAATATGGTCACAGTAGGTTATATAAGACTTTCTGGATATTCCCATGGAACTTGGCAGTTGTAGAGAAGGAGGCTTTTAGCCCCTCCTGACACTTCAGACTCATCTGTTTAACTGTAGTTTCTCCATTCTGTAATCTCTGAATTAACATGTCCAAAACTAACTTCATAATTTTCTCTTTCAATCCAGCATTTCTGTTTGTTTTCCAATTGTTCAAGCTAAAGACCCTTGACCCTTTGCTTTTCCTTATCCTCTGTATACAGTTGATCTGCAAATCTGCTTGTTCTACCTTCAGAATGTAGTTGGAATCCACTCCTTTCTCTCTATCTCTACGTAGGCTCAAATCCAAGCCTCTATACTCTCACTTCTGAAAGGCTGCAAGCATTTCCATACTGCTCCACCGGATGCCTCTGCACCCTTCCCTACCTCTCTTCCACAGTTAACTAGAGGGTTCTTTTTAAAAGTACAAATCCCATCTTGTCTTCACTTCAACATCTTCCCGTGGCTTCCCATGGCATTTAGAATAACATCCATATTTTTTGCTGATTCTACAGGGTTCCATAAGCTCTATTTCCTGTTAAACCTTCCCAACTTACCATGCACCACTCTCTTTCTTACTATGCTCCAGGCATATTATTCTGTTCTCTGTTGCTTGAATGTGTGAAGCCATTTCCACTTCAAAATTTTTTTCACAGACTATATATTTTTTCCCCTGTAGTTATTTTAGAGTATAAATTCCATGAGGGCAGCAACCTTGTCTGGTGGGTTCGGTTCTGCCCCCAGAAGCTAGCAGGCTGCCAGTGCCATTATAGATTTCTTGGATTGTTGGATGGATGGAGAAAGGAAGGAGAGAAAGAGGGAAGAAATGATGGAAAGAATAACTGCAGATAGGTATTCCAATAACCAGCTACATGAGGGAAGAATGGTCAGACAGAGAAGGAGAAGACATCACACTCTTGTTCCTACCTAAAGGGTATAGGCGCTCTTAGAAGTGGTCCAAAGTATGGCCACTTTAAGCCAGTTGGGTTTCCTGGAAAATATCCTGGGATAAAATTGACCAATTGTATGATAATGTAAATTCCATGGGGAGCTGCTTTCTAACCAGGTGTGAGCTTGTTTTCCTACACGAGTTTCTGAGAAGCATCCCTAAACTCAAGCTATCTCTTACAAAATTAGATTGGCATTCATCCGTGTAGTGGTCTTTTGAAATGCCAGTGAATGCTCCACAACCACCTCCCCACCACACCTTCAACCACTGATATTGCCAGAACTCCTGAACACATTTTAGAATGTAAAGAGATATGTAAAAGCACATTATCCCATTAAAAGTCCCTATCTATGTTCACACTGGATTACTCTGCTTTAAAAACAACCTTTTGAGCAACAAGGGAGCATAGAGAGCTTCTGGGTGCAGTGAAGCAAGTCCAGGCTGGGAGCAGAGAAGACCACAGGATGGTCCCTTACACTTGGGGTTTGTCTGGATGGGGAGAGGTGATTACTCATACCAGAGGCACTAAAGGCAACTGATTGTTGTTTCTCAACAGGTGTACAGGGATGGACTCGTAGACCCACATTCAGTTTGTGGCTTTGCAGGCCACGATCTGGATTATCTGTATGAAATGGAATCTTATGTCTGTTTTCCTGGTTATGAAACAACATTAAAACCAAGTGAGGCTGGAATTCAATGAACACATACCACGTACTGTTTCTTAAACTCTGCTAAAGCATCCTAACAAAACTCAGGAAAGACACTGGCACTCAGAGAATAGCCAGAAGTTAGGAATCAAACAGAAAGATCCGAACTTTACCCTTGTAGCTAAAGTTTCTTTTAACCATTAATTAGCTTAGGAGAAACTCTCCAATCATCTCCAGGAACTGCATTTATGGATATAAGTGCTGTGCTCTCTCTTGAGGATAATCGGGATTTAATAATATTGTTAAGGTATTTATAATTCACTTTCAACTTTATAGCTGAAAACCTTTCCTCCTGTTCCTATTTTTGTCAGGACTATAATGATCTTTTTTTTTTTTTGCCCAATAACCTCCTACCACCTTCCTTCTTGTTCTGGTTCATTTGTAGACAGTGTTTCTTTTTTCCCTCATGACCTCAATTGTATATTTTTCATTTCTCCATTTCTCTCATTTCCTATACTCTTGAGAACTTGATGTGTGAGGTATATCTGGCAGAAGGATTGTACTTTACCTATAAAAGGGCTACAAGAATTGGAAATACTGTTAAATAGGAAAAATAATGGAAAATAGAAAGAATGAACAGTTTCTTAACCAAATATTTGCAGTCCTTCCTGTGTCAAACTTACTTTTTACATAGCTCTAATTATATCAGAAATGACTATACCAGTTAATTGTATAAGTGTTTTTGCATTTTCCTAGCTCTTTCTCACCTCTCAAGCTGATTTTTTTTCTTGTCTCACTACTAGATAAGATGTACTAAAAAGTAGATCAATACAGGAGTTGATACTGACAGCACCCACAAAAATATTACCTTAGTTTATTTTTGAAAATCTTTGTGTGATCTATTCTGATTTTTCAAAGGAAAATTGACTTTAAACAACAGCAGCAACAAAAGACCCTTTCCTTTTTCCATTTAATTCTATTAAATTCTGTCATTTGGAAGGCTTGGTTATCAGAACAAGGAAGTACGACAGCATTGCTTGGGCTCTTGTTGTGGTTCCATGGGCTAGCATGCCCACTCTATGATACAGGGACACAGTAACTGGGGAAGTGGCTGGATACGAAGGCAGGGACAGAGGGATGCCCCAGTACTTCCTAGGTAATTCCTCTCCCTTCTCTTCTCTTTCAGTTCCATTTCTTATAGCTGAATGCTATAGAGGTCCAGCCTGAAGAGGTTTGTAGTGACCTTTCTCACAAATATCCTTGTCATTTTATGGATATTTTATTCATATTCATGAGTTAGATCTGAATGATGATGGTGGAATGCATATATAAATCATAAACGGGATACAAATAGTGTGTAGTTGACAGGTGGGAAGGAATAAGAAGAGCCACTTATTAGCAGTGCATTTAAAAAAGTCCTATCTATGCATGCATCACACCAGCTTAATTAGGATGGCAGTAAAATTGAAGCCCATGTGGGAATAAGTGAAAGAAAACTTTGTCCTAAATCTGGCCCGCTTGATAATACAGGGGAGGAGAAAGGAATATAGGAAAAGTTAGAAAGATCTGTATCTTACAAATAACACATTCCTTTTTTTATCATTGACATTTTCTGAATTGCCTTTCATCCTAAATGAGTTTTTAAGAATTATTATTTTTTTTTCTGGAGAAGTGTGGGTGTGTTTCTTGTTTTCACAGGGTCTTAAACCCACAATAAATCTGCACACTTGAGAAGGCAGACAAGGATGTATCTGGCATGTAGACAGAGGAGAATAAGGACCAGTTTCTAGTTCCATTTAATTCCTGACAGCCCAGAGTGGATGAGTCTGTGACTAACCCTAATATATAAGTGGTGTTCTATATAGACTAGTCTCTGTGTGGTGTTACTTTCAAAGAAACATATTTGGCTAAAAGTAATTAAGAATCCTTTAGCCTTTAAGGATGTCTCTCCCAAAGCCTATTAATGGAAGGAAAAATACGCCTCTACAATCACCAAAACATCTAAAAGTAGATTTTCTCTCTGTTACTACTTTCAGCTGCCCCTCCAAAATGTCTCTCCCTCTGTCACACTCACTCAAAATTGCACAAGAAAAAATAAACAGTTTCAAAACCACGCCCTTACCATTCTTTTCTACCCTCTGCTCTTTCCTCCCTTTTCTATTCTTTCTCTTTTCTTCCAAGGAAATTTCAGCACTTTTTGATCTGACAGATCCTCATCTCCTCTTCTCCAAGATCTGTCTCTCCTTATAAATTCTCTGACTCTACGTCACTAAAGCCAAAAAAACTGAAATGGAAAATTGAAACTTCATTGTGAAGATGGGAAGTATTCACATCCACGGATTCATACATTTTTGTCCTTACCTCATATTCAGCAGCTGTGATATTGTGATATAATTAGAAAGAATATATTTTGTTTTTTACCCAGTTTCCAGACACAGAACTCCTCAAATCCTTAGACTCTCTGAAGTGATTAGTGTCTTTTTGTATGCTAAGATGATTGATGGCTGGGGTGTTCTGAATAGCCTAAGGATGAGGACAGGTTGCCAGGGGAACCAATCCTGTAGTTAGAGCATTGGAACTTTTCACTTCACCCTTAACTTTCAGGGAGTAAAGAGGGACTGAAGGTTGAGTTGATCACCAATAGATATTGATTTAATTAATTATGTCTATATATTTACCTCCATAAAAACCCAAAAGGAATAGAATCAGAGAGTTTCTAGATTGCTGAACATGTGCAGGGTATTACTTGAAGAGATCATGGAGGCTCTGTACTCCTTCCTAACATACCTTGCATTATGTATCTCTTTCATTTGACTGTCCCCAAGTTCTATCCTTTTATAATAAATGAGTAATCACTATTTAACTCAGGAAAGTGAAGTTCTTTCCTGAGTTCTGTGAGCCATTTCAGCAAGTGATCGAACTCAATGAGAGGGTTGTAGGAACTTCTATGTATAGCTGGTCAGCCAGAAACATAGTTATAATTGAGGAATTGCAATTCACATCTAGAGTGGGTGGCAGTCTTGAGGGACTGAGCTCTCAACCTTTGGGATCTATGCTAACTTTGGATGGTGTAAAATTGAGTTGAATTGTAGGGCACTCAGCTGTTGTCCACAAAGAACCGGAGAATTGCTTGGTATGAAAGAACCTCCCCCGCCAGCTCAATCTGGTGTCAGAGATGAAGTATTGAGAGAGTGACTACAGAAGGAGAAAGTGTGTCTGTGTGTCTGTTAATATGCCACTCCCACCTGCGTTTGCCTTATATTTTAGAGAGTAAGCAGGCTAAGGGCAAATACCTTGTCTTTTCATAGTAATGATGGCACAAAGGTGTTGAATACAGATGTTTAAGACTGAATTCTCACCTTCCACCCATGGTAATTATGAGTTCACTCTGTCCTTAATTACCTTGATTAGTTTGATACGTGACTAATCACAATTCTCTGAAATAGAACTGTTATCAGGAAGATTGGCAGTGGGCCCTTTGAGGATCACTTCTTGCTGCTATTTGGCTAACCTAATTTTTTCCCTGGTCCCCAGAATTTAGGGAGACACTATGTAAATCCAGGAAGTAATGGGAATTCTCCAGCCTCAGCATAATATTTGTGTAAAGATTAACACCTGCTCCTCCTCTCTTTGGGGAAATCATAGAAATTCTTCTGTGATTTGAAGTAGACAACATTTTCTTGAGGAATCTACACATATGAAGTGATGAAGTGAACAGAACAGTTATCTTTAATATACAACTGCTATAGTTGAATTTGAAACATTTTTCAAAACATGCCTAGTGCTCTGAACAATTTGGCATTGATGGGGACAAGTCTCTGATATTTAGTAGATTTAATCCTGTTCTAAAGTAACTAGACCCCATGGCTCTAAACAAGCTTAGAGTCTCCCTCTCTCTCTCTCTTCTCTCTCAGCTCTCTCTCTTTCTCTCTTTCTCTCCCCACCTCTCTCCCTATCTCCCTCCTAGACATTGATTATCCAGTCAAGGATACATTATTCCTTTTCATTTTATTCAGCACGTTTCTCTGGTCCCTGAGCTTTCTTGTTCTGAATTATGCTGGTGAAGGGGAGGACTTGGGTTTTATTCCTTCTTCTTTAGTCTAAAGCCACTGTGATTTTACAACTGGGATCCACTGTATATATTCCTTAGAGTAGATCACAGCTAGTCTTTGTGCACCAGTCACAGAACAATGAGGTTCAGAGTGGCAGTTGTCAAGTCCTTCAAAGCAAAATTTAATCTCAGATAAGCAAGTTTCTAAAGTTGGAATATACAAAGAACATCTGGTTTACAAAAGCTGTTAATATAGATTGGTCATACTATAATTTGAAAAATATAAATTTATATTCCCAGAAAGAAAACATCTTTACAAAATCACTCTCTTTCTCCTAAGATTTGCCTTGCTTACTTAGAGGATTCCATTTACTATCAAGAGAAATGAAGAGTGACCTGTAGTTCTGGCAGCTTTTATTCAAATTGTAAATTAGGTGACTTACCTCACCTCCACCTTTTTATGTTTTTTGCACCTTTATCTCTACCTAAGACTTTGGTCTTATTTTAGATTATCTGACTCTTCATCTCCCAGTTGGGCTCCACATTTTTCATGTTTTCTGTTTTCTACATCCAAATTAATCCAGTTTTTGTGGAAGTTCCCAGGACCCAGCTAGATGCCAGAACTAAGCTGTGATAAACTCCTTTGCACTAAGATGAAATTGGGGATAAAGGGACATGTGTCTCCACCATAGACAGGGCATGTACATTTAACAGAGCTTTGGAAATACAGGCTATCAAAACTTTATCTTATAGAAGAGAAAACTGAAACTCAGATAAGGTAAGCAACTTACTCAGTCATAAGGATTTTTATTTTTGCTACAAGATTAGAATTTAGGTCTTCTATTTATAAATCTAATGTAACTTTCACTGTATTAATATTTCTCAAACTTTAGCTACCTCCAATCTCCCTTTATAATATGTGTACATCTATAGTATTAACTACCTGATTCTAATTGACTTTTCCTTATGTAAATTTTTCTTAATAGCTCTAAGATTACGGATTGAAAAACCACAGATTTGAAATTTATATATACACATACATATATACACACACATGCAAATGCATATTTTAATATATGGTAAGACTACTGCTCAAATAAGGTTGGACATGGTGGTTCATGTGTAACCCCAGCACATTGGAAGGCCCCGGTGGGAGGATTGCTTGAGCCCAGGAGTTCGAGACCAGCCTGGGCAACAAAGTGAGACCCTATCTCTACAAAAAATAGAAAAATTAGCTAGGTGTGATGTGTCCTTGTAGTCCCAGCTATTCGGGATACTGAGGCAGGAGGATCACTTGAGAACAGGAGGTTGAGGCTGCAGTGAGCCAAGATTATGCCACTGTGCTCCAGTTTGGGCGATACAGTGAATCTCTCTCTCTCTCTGTCATCTATATGTGTGTGTGTGTGTGTGTGTGTGTGTGTGTGTGTCTGTGTGTGTGTGTAAAAATTAAGATAAAAATTACTGCTCAAATAAAAAAATGGTTATCTATAGACTACCTAAAATCATCTTGGGAACCAACAGTGCAGTATGGCTTCATGGTAGGAAACTAGGAAACTCTGAGTTACAGCTGTGATCTCTTTTCATACCTTTAAATGACTTCTTTGGGAATGTTGGCATTTTGATTGGCAACCTTTTTGTAGGAAGAAAGAAATCTTCTTGTTCAAATTACTCCACAAAAGCAGTGATTCATCCCTTGGGTATTTCACATTCTTGGTTTGAGTAAGACTTGGAGCAAGGACAATAACAATAGATGCAAGGGGCCGTTATGTGCCTTTCAAAGTAAGAACTTGCTTTCAACATTCTTCTTCAATTATAAGCTTTTCTAAGAGATACAATCATTTGATTCCCTTATAATGCTAGATGCCTGATAGTGTGGAATAATAAAAAAGACCATGATCACTGTCTTTAAGAAGGAACTATCTATAGAAGTAATTGCAGGTAAATGGAGATAGTTTCACTATAATTGCAGGTAAAGGGGACACATTTTATACTCTTCCCCAACCCCCCACAAAGTGCAGTTGCCAGTCCCAGGAGGGAAAGCTGTTATCTCATGGCTGGATGTAGACAGATTAGGGATGAGCTACTAAAAGAATTAGCACTAGACCTGGGCTCCAGGACAGAGGATGTGAACAGGTTGGGGAGATAGAAAAATGGCAAATCAGGGTCTTTCCTCAGCCTTGTTGGAGAACTTGATATTGTGTTGCAATCTTGGGACTCGGGTTGATTGATTGATTTAATTTAACTCAATATGTTATAGTCAATCAGAGTTAGTACGTGAGAATTAGTCTTTTAGGGCTTCATGCTTCTGTGCCCCAGATTCTTATCCTTCTTTCTAGAGGTGCTAACCCCTACCTAGCCTGCCTGAGAACTTTGTAAGATTACCTCCCCAAAGAAGAAAAGCCTAGACTTTGAATCTAGAGTTTCCTTTAAATATTTATCATTGTTTTGGGGACTCCAAATAGAATCTTGTAATCTTTTAATTTGTCTGATGTAACATACATTTAATAGTGCCTACTATGAACAAGGTACTCTCATAAGCACTGTCCTAACAAAAACCCTCATGCTAACTCCACGAGAAGGAATTGTTATTATTCATGTGGCACATGATATCAGTATTTAGCCTTTCCATGTATACCAAATCCAATGCACTTTCAGCCCCAATATCCAACACTTGCATCTCTGTCATAGACCTTCCCTCAGGTTGCAGAAACCTGTTTTGTCTGTGTTTATAGCCAGTTGGGAATTTATGTCTCCTTGTTCTAGCCCTGAACCAATGACTGAGAGGTTCAGGGATATAAATATTCCAATTCCCTTGCCCCTGATTAAGATACTTGCACTATCTAAAAAGCTCCCCTAGGAGGTCTTTCCAAGGTTTTCCTCTGTGGGACTCTGAAATCACACATTCCTTTTTTTATCTCTGATCCACTTCTCCACTCCCCTACTAGTTTCTCCTGGGGACACTTCCTAATAAATCTAAATTTTCACATGGATTATTGTTTCAGAGTTTAATTTGGGGAAATTCTATGTAAGTCAGTCCAATTTTTGCCCAGAGAAATTAAGTACATTGTCCAAGGCCATTCAGCTTGTAACTGGTAGACCTGGGATTCTAATTCTAGCTCTTTGGCTTTGTTTCACCATGAAGAGTAGGAAGAAAGGATTGAGGAACCAGATGGTGCACAGGAAGGAACCTTCTTTAAGGAAAATGGTGGGAGAATAGGGGTTTCCTAGGAGTACTGTGGCTACGACTAGATGGCTTGGGAAGGATTCTCTAGAATCAGGTTGAAAGCTATCATTGAGAAATACAGAGTAGAACGGTGGTTAGCAGTGACTGGAGGTAGGAGGAACCAGGCATTGCTGTTCAGTGGATGCAAAGTTTAAGTTCTATGAGATGATTATGTTCTAAAGATCTACTGCACTACGTTACACCTGTAGTTAGCAATATTGTATTGTGCACTTAAACTTTTGTTAATAAGATAGATCTCGTGTTAAGTGTTCTTACCACAACTTAAATAATGAAGAGAAAAAGAAAAGAAGAGGGGAGCATAGAATTGTGGTTAAGAGCACAGGCTTTAGGATTAGATAGATTTGGTGTGAATTCTGTCGCAGTTTCTGTCTAGCTTTTCATCTTATTCATTTCACAGCACCTCTCTGGGCTTCTGGTTTTTCATCTGCAAAGTGCAAAATGGAAATAACAATTTCTGCCTCACAGGGTTACATGAAATAGTTCATAATATGCCTGGCACCTTGTCAACATTATATACATATACATATATATATATATATTTATTTATTTATTTATTTATAAGTTCTAAATCTTTGCAAAAGGTAATGTGCTTATTTTAGAGATAAGAAAGTAGAGAGAAGTAGAAATCTTGGTACTGGGCTGGGAACAGAACAGACATTCTTTATAATACTCAGTAACCACTCCCTAACACTGTGACTGTAAATCTTCAATTGCATTCATCCTAACATGGTGTTTATGAACTAACCTTGGAGTCCAACCATCATGCATAGTTATGTCTTTAAATGAAAGAGTGATCTAAAGACCCAAATAATAAACTATAAATGAGTTTCTCATATCTAGCCAAGTGTGACATTGACCCAGTTAAGTTGGGGAAATCCTGTTTACACCAAAAATATCAAGAGTTACAATTATTTATCAAGCCACATAATCACCTCAGTTGTCAGCTTTATTGGACATGAAAGAAAAGGCTTTTGTGAAAACAGATGCTGAAAAATATGATAATACACACTTCCTAGACCAATTCTTTATCTGAAACAATATGAAATTATCATTTTATTTTTACTTGCCTTAATAATACAATGAGAGAGTATGTCTCTAAGCTCTGGGCATAGAGCCTATAGAATGTGGTTTAATTGGTGTTAATTTATTTCTTCTACCCCTGTGTTGTGCATTTGGGGCTCCTACAATGAGTGTACCAGTGTAGAGAGGAACCTGATAGTTGCTGTTGACAGTGGAATTTAGGGACCCTACTTGTAAATGACATTTACTCTACACTCTGTTAAGTGGAGTCCACATGGTCGTTTTTTTGTTTTGTTTTATTTTTTAAATATGAGGGTACAGTTCAGGATTAGGCATGCAAATGTTCATTGTGCAGGTACCCTTGTTGATGAGGTCCCACCCCATCCTCCCCTGGCAGTTCCCCACTGCAGCCAACCCCTTTCTTATAGTATCACAATAGATGTTCAAGGTCCACTTGTGAGTGAGAACATGTGATACTTTGTTCTTTCTGTGCTAGATCACTCAGTATTATAACCTCTAAATCCATTCAAGTTGCTGCAAAGTTCATAATTTTGTCCGTCTTTATGGCTGTATAAAATTCCATTGTGTATACGTACCACATTTTTTTAATCCAGTCCTCTTTCGATGGGCAGCACAGTGTGTTCCATACTTTTGCCGTTGCGAATAATGCCGCAATAAACATGCACATGTAGATATCTTTTTCACAGAGTGATTTGAGTTCCTTTGGGTATATTCCCCGTAGAAGGATTGCAGGGTCATATGGGAGGTTGAGTTTTAGATCTTTTAGGAATCGCCACACTGTTTTCCATAGAGGCTGTACTAGTTTACACTTCCACCAACAGTGTAGAAGTGTTCCCTTTTTGCTGCATCCTCTCCAGCATCTGTTGTTTTTTGAGTTATTGACAATAGCCATCCTGACTGGAGTTAGGTAGTAGTTTTAATTTGCACTTCTTTGATGACTAGAGAGCATTTTTTTCATGTATCTGTTGGCTGCTCTTATGTCTTCTTTTGAGAAGTGCCTATTCATATCTTTTACTCACTTTGTAATGGGGCTGTTTGTTTTTTCTTTTCAGCATGTTTGTGCTCCTTGTAGATCCTAGATGTTAAGATTTGTCAGCTATACAGTTGGAAAATATTTTTCCCATTCTGTGAGCTGTCTCCTTGCTCTCTTGATGGTTTCTTTGACTTTGCAGAAGCTTGTTAGTTTGATGAGGTCCCACTTGTCTATCTTATCTCTTATGGCATGGGCACTTGGGGTTTTGATCAGGAATTGGTTGCAAGTTCCAATTTCCATAAGGGTGTCTCCTGCATTTCCTAAGGTTCTTATAGTTTGAGATTTTGTTTTTAGGTCTTTGATCTATTGAGAGTTGATTTTTGTATATGATAATAGGTAGAAATCTTGTTTTAATCTTCTGCATGTAGTCAGCCAGTTTTCCTAGCACCATTTACTGAATAGGTTCTCCTCTCCCCAGTGATTGATGGTGGAGCCTTTGTTGAAGATGAGTTGGTTAAGTAATTGTTGTTTTGTTTCTAGAATTGCTCTCCTGTTCCATTGGTCCATATGTCTGTTTTTTCACCAATACCAGGCTGACTTGATTATTGTAGCTTTGTAATAAAGCTTAAAGTCTGGGATCGTGATGACTTCTGCTCTGCTCTTTTTTTTTTGCTGAGAATTGTTTTGACTATTTGTGATACATTTATGTTTCCATATGAATTCCTGTATTGTCATTTCCAGGTCTGAGAATAATGCTGCTGGCAATTTAATAGATATTGTGTTAACTCTCTAGATTGCCTAGGGTAGAATAGACATCTTAACAATGATTATTTTTTCAATCCATGAGCATGAAATATTTCTCCGTTTGTTTTTGTGATCTCTGATTTCTTTGAGCAGTGTTTTGTGGTTTTTGTTGTAAAGGTCTTTGACTTCTCTGGTTAGGAAGATGCCAAGGTATTTCATTTTTTTGTGGCTATTTTGAATGGGATTGTGCTTTTTATTTGGGTTTCTGTTTGTTTATTGTTGATGTGTAGGAATGCGACTGACTTCTGCACATTTATTTTATATGTTGAGACTTTGTCAAAGTTCTTTATAAGTGCAAGGAGATTTTTGCCAGATTCTCTTGTGTTTTCAAGGTATAATATCATATCATCTGCAAGAGAAATAACTTTCTCTTTTCCTATTTGGATACCACTGATTTCCTTCTCTTGCTTGCTTGCTGTAGCTAGGACTTCCAAAATTTTGCTGAACAGGAGGGGTGAGAGTGGTCATTCTTATCTTGTTCTAGTTTTCAGGGGAAATGGCTACAACTTCTGTCTGTTTAGCAGTATGTTGGCGAGTTTCTTATAGACATCTCTTACTGTTTTGAGGTATGTTCCACCTATGCCTAGATGTTCAGGGGTTTTTATCAAGAAGGGGTGCTGGATTTTATCAAAAGTTTTCTTGACGTCTAATGACATAATCATGTGGTTTTTGTCTTTACATCTGTTGATGTATTTAATTATGTTTACAGTCTTGCAGATGTTGAACCAGCCCTACATTTTGGGGAAGAAGCCTACTTGGTCATGGTGGATGATTTTTGAGACATGTTGTTGGATCTGGTTTGCTAGATTCTTGTTGAGAATTTTAGCTTCTATGTTCATCAAGGATATTGGTCCGTAGTTCTCTTTCTTTATTGGATCTTTACCCAGTTTTGGTATCAGTGTGATGTTAACTTCATAAAATGATTTGGGGAGAGTTCCATCTTTCTCAGTTGCCTGGAATACTTTCAATAGGATTGGTATCAGTTACTCCTTGTATATTTTGTAGAATTCTGCTGGTACGTCATCTTGTCCAGGGTTTTTTTTGGTAGGTAGTTTTTTTTTAATGACATAGGCTTTTCCTGGGTTGTTATTGGTCTATTTAGGGTCTCAATTTCTTCTTGTTTCAACCTCGAGAGGTTGTGTGACGTAAGAAAGTCCTCCATTTCATTTAGATTTTCGAGTTTGTTTTCATGCAGGTGTACATAGCAATATCTGATACTCTTTTGTATTTCTTCAGGGTCAGTTGTGACTTCCTCTTTTGCATTTCTGATTGTGGATACTTGGACTTTTTCTATCTTTTTCTTGATCAATCTAGTTAGGGGGGTCCATCAATCTTGTTTATCCTTTTAACAAACCAGTTTTTGGTTTCATTGAATTTTGGTATTATATTTTTGTCTTCTAAGTCCCAAATTTGGACTTGTATTTTGGTGATCTGGATTCTTCTGCTGAAGTTAGGGTTTTAGTGGTCTTGTGTTTCCAGCTTCCTTAGATGATTTGTTAGACTGTTAACTTGTGATCTTTCCTTTTTCTTCATGTTTAATTGTAGAGATATGAATTCCCCTCTTAGGACTGCCTTCCTGGCATCCCAGAGATTTTGGTAAGATATTTCTTCATTTTCATTAGTTTCCAGGTATCTTTTCATCTCTGTTTTGATTTCCTTGTTGATACAGGAGTTGTTTAGCATTATGCTGTTTAGTGTTCATGCCTTTGGCAGAATGATGTTGGTGTTGATATTTATTTTTATTGCACTGTGGTCTGAGGAGGTGCATGACAGAATTTCAATTTCATGGAATTTGTTTATGCTTGATTTATGACTGAGGTTGCGGTCGATCTTAGAGTACATTCCATGTGGTGATGAGTAGAATGTATATCCTGTGGTTGTTTGTTGAAGTGCTCTGTAGGTATCAATTGAGTCCATTTGGTCAAGCATCACATTGAGGTTCCAGATCTCCTTGTTGACTTTTTGTCTTGATGATCTGTCTAGGGTTGTTCGTGGGGTGTTTAATTCCCCAGTTATAATAGTGTCATAGTCAATATGTTTTTTAGTTTACCTAGACACTGCTTTATGAAAGTTGATGCTCTTATGTTGGGTGTATATATGTTTAGGATGGATATTTCTTGTTGATGGACTGAACCTTTTATCATTATGTAGTGACCTTCCATATAATTTTTAATTTTTTTATAGCTTAAAGGGTATTTTGTCTGATATTAAGATCATGACTCCCACTTTCTTTTGTGTTCTGTTCACCTGAAATTTTGTTTCCCATCCTCTTACTCTGAGTCTATGTGCATCCTTTCTGGTGAGTTGGATCTCTTTAAGACAATATTGCAGACTCATGATATTTTATCCAATTTTCCATTCTATGTCTTTTCAGTGGTGCATTTAGTCCATTCACATTCAGGCTAATTATTGAGATGTGAGAGTTTATCCTTATCATAAAATTCTTTTTTATTTTATTTATTTATTTTTAAAATTTATTTATAAATTGTGGGGTACATGAAATTCTTATAGGATTTTTTGTTGTTGCTGCTGTTTGTTTATTTTTTGTCTTTCTTTTGATTTTTGGGTTGATTCACATGTGTTTTCTTTTCTTTTTTTTTTTTGAGTTGGAGTCTTACTCCATCACCCAGGCTGGAGTGCCATGGCATGCTCATGGCCACCCCAATGTCAGCCTGTTGGGCTCCTGTGATCCTTCTGCCTCGGTCTTCCTAGTAGCCAGAACTATAGATGTGTGCTACCATGCTCGGTTAACTTTAAAAAAAATTATTTTAGAGATGAGGTCTTGCCACATTGCCCAGGTTGGTCTCAAACCCATGGGCTCAGGCAATCCACTTGCCTCAACCTCCCAAAGTGATGGGATTACAGACTGAGTCACTGAGCCTGGCCTCATGTGTGTTTTCAATATTTTTTCTGCATTTTTATGAAGGGCATAGTTCTTTATTTTCTTTCTTCTGTGTTTAATACTTTATTAAATATTTCTTGTAAAGGTAGTCTAGAGGCAATGTAAACTCTAAGGAACTAAACGTTTGGGAAGGATTTTAATTCCCTATCATTGTTGAAACTTAACTTAGCTGGGTAGTAGATAATTCTTGGTTGAAATTGTTTATCTTTGAGAACTTTGAAGATTAGGGTCCAATTTCTCCTAGCCTGAAGTGTTTCTGTAGGTAAGTCTACTGCTCTTCTAATTGGTCTTCTCCGGTAGATAGTCTGACCTTTCTCTCTTGCTTCCTTTAGGATTTTTTCTTTTTTACCTACTTGTGGAGGTGAATTACTATGTGTCTCGGAGTTGATCTTCTCATTTTTTGTCTTGCAGGGGTACTCTGAATCTCTTGTGTTTGAAAGATTGTGTCATTGATGAGATGAGGGACGTTTTCTTGGATAATTTTATGTAATGTTTGTTCCAGGGTGATCTCTGTCTCTCTATCTGCCCCAAGGATTCTAATTAATTTTATATCTGGTCTCTTGAAATAATTGCTCATCCCTTGAAGGTTTCGTTCTGTCTTTATAAGTTTCTTTTCTATGTTTAACAGTTTGGGTTAGTTCCATATTTTGATCCTCAAGCTCTGAGATTCTTGTTTTCCTGCTTGGTTAATTCTGTTTTCCATGCTTATCAATTTGTTGCTTATTTCATTCACTGTATTCTTTATTGCTGTTACCTCAATTATCAACCTCTTCATTCTTTCCTCTGGTCTCTCCTCAATTATATTTATTCTCTCTATTAATGTCTTGATATCTGGGTTTGTGGTTTGAGACCAGTCATTTAGGGGGCTCTTCATTGTTTGAGTTCCAAAGCCTAGAGTCTGTATTCTCAGTGGCTGACCTCCCTGGGGACTGCATGAGACTCATATCCTTCCTTTGGTTTTTCTTCATTTATGTAAGTCTTCCTCCTTTTTTAAAAAAAACCTCTTCTTTAATTCTGTTGTTCACTGATGGGGGTTACCTTTTATTTCTGTTTGCTCAATCTCCTATTCTTCCTTATGTAGATCCTCTGGTTTTATTCAATTCTGAAGCTGGATTAGGGATGGGGGCCTGTGCTTATTGCAGTTTTGAGATTTAATTTAGGGGAGATCTGTGATTCAGAAGCTATCTGTAGATCTCAGTATCTGGAACCCACTTCCTGGAACCCTGGGAACCGACTTCCCACTTCCTTACAATCTGTCCATGCAGTGGGGGTATCTGTTTGCCCCCTGGAAGCAAAATGAGATAAGAAAAGGGAAAGAATGGAAAGAGGAAGATGAAAGAGAGGTGGAGAGAGAGAAGAAGAACACGGAAAACAGAAAGGTGTACCAACTAATGAATAAACAGAGAGACAAACAAAGACAGAAAAAACAAAACAAAACAAAAAGCCAAAAACATACAGACAATCATACAAACAAATTTTAAAAAAACAAAACAAAACCCTGTTGGTGTACTTTCCCTCAAAAATACCCCTACATAAACAGAAAATCTAAAAAAAAAAAAAAAAATTAAAATAACAGAAACAAGGCAAGTACAAAAATGTAAACAGAAACAGAAAGAGGAAAAAAAAACCTAAAGCTCATACAAAAAACAAAGAAGAAGAAGAAGAAGAAAAGCAACTCACTCTCAGCTCAGGTCTATAGGGTTGCTTTCATGGGGTCAGTTACTCCATGTGGGAGGAGGATGGATCAGATCTAGACTCACCCTACTCACTGCTGCTGCTGTCAAGTCTCCCACTCAGATCTGATGTGTCTGTGCCTATTCCATCATGGGAGAGGGGAGTCTCTCTCTCTGTGTCTGATGAGATAATAGCCTCTGGGCCCCAAAATGGAGGCTGGACAGAGCTGGGTGGGGCAATGCAAGTCTCTGCCGGTTCCAGGGACTGAGAAGATGGTGACTGTTGGTGTCCCATCACCAGCGTTGGAACTTTATTCCAGATTTCCATGACCTGCCTTCTCGTGCCAGATCTGCTGCTGCAGTTGATGGCATCGGCCCGGTGCTGGTGCTGTGGGGTGGCTGTTCTCTGTTGCCTCCTCTCAAGAGAGCCCTGAGAATGGCAGACCATCCTGCATACCCAAGTCTTCAATCTCAAGGCGGTGGTGGGTCGCAGTCACCTCTGGAGGAGAGCTCTGGGTATATGAACCTGAACCTCCCCTCAGACTGACTTTCACTCACTCATCGTCACATACCCACTCATGCAGAGAGTCTTTATGGACACTCACTTTTGTGGAGACACTCACAGTCCGGCCTGTTCCATTGCCATCTTGCCCAGAAGTCCACATAGTCTTTAAGAGATGTCTTGTACTGCCTCTTTTTTAAGCCCTGGGTACATGAATGCTTTAAAAAGGACAGAATGCTAATCCTTTAGAAATTCCAAAAAAGTATTTAGAAATAAGATAGGTCATCACTGTATCCATCTAAAATTTCTCTAAGCAGCTAACAACATCCTATGGTAATCAGAAAGAGACCACAAAGTTACTGTTTCTGTGATTAAGCAGAATTATATTCTTTGAATATTTTCCTCAACCTCTTAAAACTCATAAAAAGAATAAAATCTTATGGAAATGACACTTAATTAAAATGACCTCTCAGTTTCATTAATTATCATCCATAGAAAGATTTCTGCAGAACCGTAACTCAAAAGATTTAGACTATTAATTTGTCTTTTGTAAATTCAGAGTTTGACTTAACAGGATTGATAATAATTTCCTTTATTTCTTTGTGCATCAATTTACTTAGCAAGAAAAACTCAATGAACATTCCATATTTCATTTAAAGTAATGGGGAAAATTCTGAGTTATTCTACTCAGAAAGTAACACATACATTGTTTTATTTGACAGGCAAAGAGCAAGCCATAGAAATAGTTATATTTTTCATGCAAATACTATTTTATTATCGGTATCTGCCTAGTCTCTTTTATGTATACTTTTTCTGGAACTTCCTAAAGAAGATAGAAAGGAACAGGATGAAAATTTAAACCAAGATGAAATGGAAATTAACCAGAATGAGATGAAAATTTAACAAGGACAATTATTAATTAAATGAAGTCTATGCCCAGAAGTCAGCAAACTATAGCCTTCTAGGCCAAATCTGGCCCATTTTATAAATAAAATTTGACTGAGACACAGCAATGTCCATTTGCTTATATATTGTCTGTGATTGCTTTCATGCTATAATGGCAATGTTGACTAGTTGTGACAGAAAATAAATGGCCTGCAAGTTTAAAATGTTTATGTCATCTTTTGAAGAAACGTCTGTTGGCCTCTGACTTATGCCATAGGTCTCAGAGAATAGACTTTATTGATAGTTTTGAAAGAATCACTGGATGGATCAAAATGAAAAGATGATATATGTCAACCTCCAGATTCAGATTGGAGCTGTTAACTGCTGCTGGAAATGGGAAGGAGGAAATGGTTGCTTAATCCAAGTGTCTGTATTACTAGGAAGTTATCAGCAACAGTCTACAGAACTGATAGAATTACTGCTCTGTACTGTAGGGTCATCTTATGGTACAGAAGCATCTTAGGGAGTCCCATGGGAAGTTTTGGTGAGAGTTCATGAGATCTTTTGTGTCCCTGTGTTCTATGGAATAAATATTTGAAGACCATGTTGCAACTTCCCATGCAGCAGGTCCTGCAAAGACCTATGTGGAGTACCCCACTGGGTTGGGTAGTCCTGGCCATCCATAGGTTGGTTTATCAGATTCACAGACTGTTGGGAATTCATAGTTTATCTAGTACACTGTCTCTACCTTGGCAAGAAAAATTGATGTTTTGAGTTAAACCAAAAGGTTTTAGCACTAAAGGTGAACAATGACACTTTTAATTTAATTTTTAGGGGAAAACTACTATAGTGGGTACATGGACTTAATTTCAAACTCTTTAAATTCTTCTGAACTATTTGATTTCAACAACATTTCCCTTTATTATTTATTTAAGTATATGCTCATTTATTCAGCAAATGTTTTTGCCAGGTCTACTATGTGCATGTGCTAGATTCTGTGCTAGGCACCTAGGATATAAAGACATTTTCTCTATTCTATACTAGTGGCGTAGATATTAAACAAGTTGTTACTACCTGGGGAGTCAGGCTGTTCAAATCCCAACACCTCTACTTATTAACTGAAAGACTTTCATGAAATTGCATAACTGGCTCCTGCCTCTGATTTTATGCATATACAGTAAGTCCCCTAGACATGAGCCTTCAACTGTGAACTTTTAAAGATTGTTCTCATGTCCAATCATGTAAGTTAGTTCACACGTCTGGGTATACATTGTTTTGTGTGTGCATTCTCTATAAGTGGTTGAGCTTTTGTATACTTTGCAGTACTATATAAAGTACAGTAGTACGTATTTTTCTTTCAAGCCCAGGATGCCCAGAAGCAAACTTAAAAAGCAGCAATTGTGTTTGTTGGGGACGTAGGCTAAGTTTGTCGGATTTATGAACAAATCGGACTTATGAACATGCTCTTGGATCAGAACTCAGTTATACGTAGGGGACTTACTGTAAAATGGGAAAATAGCTCATTTTATGTTGTGAGGTTAAAATGAGATACAAGGCTCAAAGCACTTGATATATTGCCTGCACATTGTAAAATGCTAGTTCTTGTTATTTTTAGGTAAATGTACAAATAAATATATGCTTGGATTGGGGCAAAAGCTATAAGGAGAAGAGAAGGCATTCATAATAAAGTAAAAAGAAGAGACTTACTTTTAGGTAGTGTGGAAATGCTATTTTAAGAAAGGACTGAGATTTGAAAAGTGGAAATTCTGCAGATAGAGTTAGGAAGAATATTCTAGTCAAAGGGAATAGATAAAATACAATGACTCCGAGGCAGAAAGTGAGCTTGAAGAATTGAAGAATTCTAGGGTCTGAAACAGAACCATTGTGCCTATAATTTAGTGAAGTCTTTCTATAACTTCCATTTGGGGATATTTCTACCTTAGCCTAAGCATTTTACTTGAGATACTACATTGAGAGGGCCAGGCATAGAACAGGGTCAGGCATATAATAAGCATGCAATAGATATCTACCATTGCTATTGTCAATGCTGTCATCATTGTTACAGAAGGATTCTAATTCCTCCTCTTTGGTCTTCAGTGTTAAACATCTGATTTTACTATGATGTAAATTGCTACATTTAAAAAAAACACTTACTCTGTTTATAGAAGTGATTTTCAAATTTTTTAGGGCCACAAAATAATTGTTCTGTGAGAACTGGTCTGCTGAAAGCTAAGATAATTCCTGGGAAGCATTAACATTTACTCACCACACAGAAGTTTCATATTCAATTTTAGGCACTTCATTGCCTCCTCGTTAGATAGTCCTGACTAATTATTTAAAGTCTTTTGAAGACCAGAGTCATATCCTGTACTTATTTGCAGACGTTGCTTGTCTAGTTTAAAAGATGCTTTATTTTCATTGATAGTTGACTTTGTGACTTCTTTTCTATTTTATTTACTGATTTATTGATTTATTTATTCATTTATTTATTTATATTTTTAGAGTTGAGGTTTCTCACTCTGTCACTCAATATGAGCTGGGGTCTCTTACTCTGTCATCCAGGCTGGAGTGCAGTGGGACCATCACAGCTCATGGCAGCCTCAACTTCCTTGGCTCAGGTGATCCTTCTGCTTCAGCTTCCCATATTAGCAACCACACTCGGTTACTATTATTATTATTTTTTTGTAGAGAAGAGATCTCAGTATGTTACCTAGGCAGGTCTCAAACTTTTGGGGTCAAGCAGTCCTCCTACCTTGGCCTCCCAAAGTGCTGGTATTACAGGCATAAGCCTTCTTTTTTAAGCAATATTTTCTTAGTGTTAAGATGTGTACTTTTTCCATTTTGACATCTGTGATATTGAGTAGCATCTTACTATCAGTATTATGCCACAGCCTAATTGATAGCAATTTTTATATTCTTAGTGCTATCTGAGGTAATGGTACATCTTACTGTCAATGGTGTCTTGGATTTGACAAAACATGATGCATACCTCTATCAGACCCCATCTCAGAGTCTCAAAATGATGCTTTCATTTCTTCAAAAATTTCCTTTCCTCAAGATATGAAAAGTAAAGATTCCTCCCAATTTAATAACAATTAATTTTCCTTTAGAGGGGTATTCTTGGTAGGGCCATACCATCTAATGGTCAATTTGCACAAAGATGCCTGGCCAAAGGAGGTGCTAAATCTGGTCAGCATTTTCTCCACCTGGCTGTCTGTGGAGAAAGCTCACGGAAAGGAGTCCCTTGTGGTAATTTTCCTGCTCAGACTGTGTGCTGTTTGTAATTTGTCTTTTTACAAAGCTCAGTTGTGCAAGTGGCAGATCTGATTCCTCATAATATAGTCTTGTTCTCTTTCCTTTTCCATCCAATCATCTCTCTGTCTTCATTGTTTCTAGGTTTGTCTTATCTCTCAAGGAGTCTGAGTTTACTGGTATCTTAATTTAGTTTTTCTGTCTATATCCAGATAAATTCTATCTTGATATTTGTTTTTGCCTTTTGGCATCCATTTCTCCTTCTTTAGGTAACTCTTCTCTGATTTCTTTATGGACAGTCACTCCTACCCACACGCTCAGCCCAAGAGTTCTGAAAGGGATAGGGACACATATGACTTAGAAATAAGTCAATCAGCACATTGTGTTCCCTTGACAACGGGGGACGCTGATCCACTCAGGGTTAAGATGATACAGTGGGCCTTTTCCTGGGAATCTTGACCATCGACTCATTGTTTGTTGGACTTGTTTAAAGAGGATATGGGGCCCAGAGGTGCTGTAGTGGTGTTGAGTCACAGTGATGGAGCCTCTATGAGAAACAAGCTAACACCCTGGAAGGCTGAACTGAGAGGATAAGAGAAATCGAGTCTAGATTACATCTTTTGGAATTTGAAAACACTTGATTCTCAGCCTAGTATTGGTACAAGAACAGGCATATAGACCAATGGAATAGAATTGAGATTCCAGAAGCAAAACCTCAATTTATCAACCAACTCATTTTTGACAAAGCCTCCACCACCCACCACTGGGGAGAGGAGAACCTATTCAATAAATGTTGCTGGGAAAACTGGCTGACCACATGCAGAAGATTCAAATAGGACCCCTATCTATCATACATAAAAATTAACTCTAAATGAATCAGAGACCTAAATGTAAAACCTCAAACCATAAGAACTTTAGAAAATGGAGGACACACCCTTATGGAAGTTGGAACTGGTATTCAATTCCTGAGCAAAACCCTAAATGCACAGGCCATAAGAGACAAGATAGACAAGTAGGACCTCATTAAACCGACAAGCTTCTGCAAAGCCAAGGAAACCATCAAAAGAGGAGGGAGACAGCCCACAGGGAAAAAGTATTTGTCAACTCTGTGTCTGATAAAGGCCTAACATCAAGGATCTACAAGGAACTCAAACGTGCTGAAAAGAAAAAAAAAAAACAAACAACCCAAAGTGGGCAAAAGATATAAACAGACACTTCTCCAAAGAAGACATACGAGCGGCCAACAGATACATGAAGAAATGTTCAACCTCACTAGTCATAAAGAAAATGCAAATTAAAACTACACTGGGATACCACCTACCTCTGGTCAGAATGGCCATCATCAATAACTCAAAAAATAACAAATGTTGGAGAGGATGTGGTGAAAAGGGAACACTTCTACACTGTTGGTAGGAGTGTAAACTAGTACAGCTTCTGTGGAAATCAGTGTAGTGATTCCTAAAAGCTCTAAAAATTGACCTTCCATATGACCCCGTAATCCCCCTGCTGGGAATATACTCTGAAGAACTCAAATCACTCTATAAAAAAGATACCTGCACATGTATGTTTATCACAGCATTGTTCACAATTACAAGATCATGGACTCAACCATGCTGTCTATCAAAAGAGGACTGGTTTAAAAAATGTGGTACATATACACCATGGAATATTATGCAGTCATAAAAAAGAACAAAATCATGAATTTCGCAGCAACCTGGATGGAATTGGAGTTTATAATACTGAGTGATCCCTCACAGAAACAAAGATCTGAGTATCACATGTTCTCACTCATAAGTGAACCTTGAACAATTACCATAATATTGTAAGAAAAGAATTGATAGTGGTGAGAAACTCTGGGAGGGCAGAGAGGTGGGATTAACAATAGTCAATATCTGTCTGGGGAAGGGGGAGAACACCCCATCAATAAGGGTGCCTGCACAATGAATATTTGTATACCTAACCCTTAACTGTACCCCACAATTTTAAAATAAAAAAATGTATAAAATAAAAAAAGAAAACAATTGTTTCTGAAGTCAATCTCATTCCTGACATTTTCTTATATTAATAGATAAATTCCAATTTTTGTTCAGTCTGCTACAAGTAGGTTATTTTGTAATTTGTGATTGATACCTCACCCCATAATGCCCACTGGTCTGAAACTTGATCCAGTTCCATTATAGCTATAAATGAGATGGGCTTGGTTTGTTCCTGCTCTGTCTTTCTTGATATCTATTCCTCCTTCTGTCTATCTCTTTTTCCATTTCTCTTCTCTACTTGTTTTTTCTCCCTCCCTTTAGAAAGTTTTAACAAGCTAATACTGAAACTTTTCATTAGGATGAGGTAGAATGAAAGGTATCACCCATTAGCCTAAAAGACAAAGCTTTCTGTGCTGAGTTGAGAAATTTTTATTACTATATTTGTTCTGTTTTTATTGATAATCCTTGTGGTTCTAGTGTTTATAGGTAGAGGACTTCTGGGTCTGGGGAGGAAATGTTTTTGTTAGCTAGGCTGATAAAATATGAAAGAGCTCAGAATGCATTAGAAGGGTTAGTTATCATTGCTGTTTGTGAAGAGGCATTCTTGGAATTTGGGAATGGTGAAATCTTTGGCAATCAGGTATCAATCATTGTTATCAAATAAAGTTTTTAAAATAAGATAAATGTATTGATTTAAGTCTGATAACTCTGGTTTATCTAGAATGAGTAAGATTATAGAATGTAAATTCCATGAGAGTAGGAATTTTTATCTTATTATTGTCAGAGTGCTATATACATAGAAGGCACTCAATAAATATTGGTTGGATGAATGAACAAATAAGGATTCATTATTTTAATTAATTGAGTGTACTTGGTACTTGAGTTATCACACATCATGTTCATTATCAATTTTAAGGAGTTAAAACAAAATATATTCTATCTTAATTATTTTGTGACTTAAACATAGAAATTTCTCACTTGAAAAAGTGATTTCATAATAACAGTCAGGCAGATCTTTCTGATTTATTTTTCCTCGGGCCCTGTTGTAGCAGAGTAGTCTGCCTTTGGACTTCAAGTCTGACAGCTCCCTAAGGTAAGGGGTTCCTCACTATTACAGACCTCTTTTTCCCATGCAAATGTCTAGTTAGAAGTGATAGCTTACCCCAGACTCTGGATTTCTGTACTGTACATCTGAACTATGCGTCAGACCAATTTCATTCAGATAGTTGAAGGGGTAACTTGTGTATAAAGATAAAACATTTTCTCTTTTGTTCAATAATGCATCCTAAGATTCCCAATGTGGTTGTTTAGATCTACCATCTTCAAACCAAGTCCTTATTGAATCATGCTAATCTCCATCTCAGATCCCAACATCCTTCATTTTCTAGAACATTGATCAGTGACTCCTCTCCAAAGCAATGCTAAGCTACAATGTCCTTATTTGAATTCTAAAAATCACCTCACCTTTTTGAGTAAATACCACAGAATGTCAAAAATTTATTCTAGGCAATGATATTTCTTACAGATGATTATTACTATATTTTAATTTGCACTGAGGGAAGTCCATGCTTAGCTGATAATTTGCTTATGCAATCAATGCCTCTTAGGGCCAGAAGCACAACACATATTTGTATAGTTTTCTTTTGCTGAAAGCTATTTTTTACAAAGAAGGAGCAGGTATCACTTTTACATAGTGCATTTTTCATCTGCTTGGATGACATGCTGTATAAAGTCTTCAGCGGGAGTCTTCACACTGCAGATAAACAATAAAATAGAGTTATTCCCCTCAGGGGATTTAAAGTTACAGCCCATTACATTTATTGACAAAGAAAAAATTATTCTCTTCATTGTATTCAATACAGGGAGCCAAGTGATCCAGACTCCTAATTCATATTCTTTATCCCTTTTCCTCTCCAAAATTACTTATTGGAAATATAAAGCATAATGACTAAATGTTGGATGATTACATAATTTTTCATTTTACTGAATTTTTCCTTTTTCATTTAAGGGTGATTTGTAATAACTAGGGAGCTTGCGCACATTCTCAGAAAGTGTTTTATATTGCTTGGAGTGACTTAGGCCTTAAAAGTTTAATACAGTTTACATTGCATTGCATTGATAATTGAATCAGCACCACACTCTCTTCACTCAATCTTTTTACTTTTTGAAATCCCACTTCTCCCTCCATAATTGAAAAGCTACATTTAATGAAGTTAAGGACTCACACTTTGAAGTGTTAACTTTTGTTTCATGATTGAAATTATCCATGGCAATCCATTTATAGAACTCTCATCCTAATTGTCTCCTTGGGTCTCTATGTAGGCAAAAGGAAGAAGTTTGTAAATAGGACTGTCTTAATAATTTAAGGCACAAACGAACAGCACAGTTTTTGTGGTGATGGTAAGTAGTGTAATGTCCAATCAAGATGAATATATCTGTTGATGGATTCCCTGGACTGTAGTATATTTCTCTCTGAAATGCAGCCCAAGGTTGTAACAGAGTCAGGGTGCTCATAGATTTCAGATTGACATCCTTTATTCCTCTCTAACTTAACAAAACATTACAGGTGTTGTGATTGATTTTCACTCGGTTCACAAAACTTCAAGGTAGCATCCACCTGGGGAAAGAAATACCTCAGTTGAAAACCAGAGAACTTGACTCTCATCAGCTACTGCTTGGTAAGTCGTTTAATTCTCTGTGGTAATTTAAGATCTCTTGTGATTATTTTATTATTTAGTAGGTAACATGAACACAAGCTGTTACCTCAGGTGAAGAGGAGGAAAGGAAACTTCCAGCTATAGGTTAACCATATGATGACATAAAATGAAACAAAATTTAACATATGCTAGGTAGACATACACTCAAATCTATTTTGTTGTACGACCATGAGAAAGTTACTTAACATCTTTGATACTTTGTTTCCTCATTTATAACTGGAAATAATGATGGCTTTTTACATTTTAAAATTGTTATATTCAATTTTTATGTGTGTGCAGAAATCCAAATGTACATATTAAACACATTTATCCTATCTCCGTATCTGCAACATAGGGAACATTTAAATGCAAATTCTTTC
Source organism: Carlito syrichta (assembly GCF_000164805.1). NCBI lineage: Eukaryota > Metazoa > Chordata > Mammalia > Primates > Tarsiidae > Carlito > Carlito syrichta. The sequence continues at coordinate 62,510 of NW_007253980.1, forward strand.
CCATGTTCTTTCTTGGAACCATCTTATGAGAAAGTAAGTATGTAAGAAGCATTGGTAAGATTCATGGCAAAACAACTAGCTATAAGTTTTATAAATTTCCCTCTAATGCGGAAGCCTATTGAGAACCATATACTGCCTGAAACTGGATGCCATTGCAGAGGTAATACAGGATAGTGAAAGATTCTGGAAAGAGAAGTACAGATGAATTATGGAGAACTTGAAGGTCAAGTGTAGGCACTGAGGTTTTGGCCAACAGAAAATAGGAACTATTGAAGAGGTCTGGACAGGAAAGTGAAATAGGCAATATCTAGACCAGGCTAGAAGTCTGAAAACCAGTGAGAACAAATCTAGAAAAGAAATGCTAATGGAATAAATATTACATGTAATGGTTTACAATTTATGACACCAGGAATATACTGGTGAAATGAAGGAAGAATCATCAGGACTTGACAATAAATTGAGAAATGTGGGTACATAGAAGATTGCTATATAGTTTTCAGCCTCAAAATTTGGTAATATGCCATTGTCATTAAGAAAGACAAAAACTAAAGAAATGGGCTTTTGATAAAGATGAAAAAATACAGAACTCATTATTAATCATAATGATTCCAAAATCAGCTTGGGTCCCAACACATAAGGAGTAATTTCCTCTGACTACCAGTAATTGATACTATAATTAGAATTTACATGCATGTTAGAAAGAAGTTCTGAAAAAATTCAATAAAATTCAGTGTATTAGAAAAGTAGAAAAGTGTGATTTTTAGAAGAATTCCTTTAGTGAATCCTTTTGTAGAGAAAAAAATCTTTTCATGATTTACTACATGCTTATTATCTTCAACTTCCCTCTTTTGTGACTTGGCATTTTCACTTTATTGGGCTGAAAAAACAGCAGCAGCAACAAATGCTAATCTTTACATCCATTTTTGCCTGCCAGGTCCTTACCCCAGTTGATGTAACAAATATTGAGTAATGGGTTGAGTGTCCTTTACAAACAGGATAACCTAGTGACCTGTGGGAGAGGTAGCAAACTACTTTACAATTTTTAAAAATATCTGTCAAAGTCCATGAAATTCTTTACATCTTGATTTCTTCTTGGGCACTGTTGGACTTCCCTCTGTTCCCATAAGAGAGTAGGAGGAACCATAAAAGTCTGGTCCATTAACCAGCAAGTTCATGCTATTCAGGAAGCATACAGGGTGGACAAAGATTGATAGGACTTAGTGAAAACCTGATTAATGCATCTGTTCCCACCAAGCTGCTTCTAATCATTTTTATGGGTCAAGAAATTTCTATGTCTTGCTGCCACCTTATATAAAACACACGAACATCTCCCCATTTCCTTACTTCTGAGTGATCCCCTTTTATCTCTGTAAGTACAGCCCACATTCCATGACCAGAGATTGAATTTCAGATTTTCTGCTACTTGAGAGCTGTACCTAAAGAATGGTGGAAGGGAGTAATTGCCTTGTTGTGCCAGTAGACTAATCAGTGTCGGGGAGGGAACAATTTTCTTAAAGATGGAGGAAAGTATAGGCAGTATGAAAAAAAAAGTTATTTGTATTAAGACTTAAGGATTGTGTTCAAACAGCTTATAATTTTTTTTTATAAACACACAGTAAGAACTATCTCTCTTATTTTATTCTCGCAATGTTTGGTTTAAACACATGACACCCACCCTATATAAATATAGAAATATCTTACTTGAGGAGAATAGATAGAAGGCAGTTTGTTAGAACTTCAAAATAAAGTTTATGTCTCACGTTTTTAGTCTCCTTTCTAGGTATTTTAAAGTTTCCTAAAAAAATTCTGATTATTTCCATTTTTAAAAATAACCCACAATGATTTCAACACTACGTACTTACTTAGAATGAAAAAAGTGGGTTTCTGATAAGAAAATGGCTGCCTAATTCAGCATCTTTCTCCCTCTTCTGAAAATTATCTAAAAACACCAAGGAGGCAGAGCACAGTGGCTCATGCCTATATTCCCGGCACTGTGGGAGGCCGAGGGGGTAGAATAACTTGAGCTCAGCAATCTGAGACCAGCCTAGACAGCATAGTGAGAACTTATCTCTACAAAAACTATAACAAAAATATAAAAATAAATAAATCAATCAAGCTAAGTGTGGTGGCATGTGCCTGTAGTCCCAGCTACTCTGGTGGCTAAGGTGGAAGGATCGCCTGAACCCAGGCAGTCGACGCTTTGGTGAGATGTGATTGTGCTACTGCATGCCAGCCTGGCTGACAGAGTGAGACCCCCAACTCAAAAAAAAACCTAACTCCCCAACGAAACAAAACAAATGAAAACATCAAGAAGAAAAATGTGAAACACAGATACAGACTCCATTGTTTGGCCAAATCTGGAAAGAAATTCAAAATACTCATAAGGGCTTTTGAAAACAACTACATTTATTCAGTGACCATGTGGAAAAAAAAACTAGAGAAAAGCAGGGGAGAAAGAACTCAGTTTTTCAGAACCCAGAAACTATCAATAGCAATTATTCCTTGAAGATTAAAGGCAAAAAGTAATATTTACTTTTGCAATATTAAATGTAGAAATGGATGAACTAGAAAACAGCAGAATCATCTGATTTCAGGATAGTTCAGAAAAGCAATGAGAGTGGGGCTCCATGACTCATTCAAAGGAGTCATTTCTCCTGAATTGTTTTTTGGAATTTTGTTTTTGTGACAACTGAACACAATTAAAATAGACTTTTTAATAAAAAAATGAATTTTCTAAGTATCCACAAGAAAAATTTGTAATGAGCAGGGCTCGGTGACTCAGCCTGTAATCCCGCGCTTTGGGAGGCTGAGGTAAGTGGATTGCCTGAACCTGGGGGTTCGCGACCCACCTGGGCAACTTGGCAAGACCTCATCTCTACAATAAATCAAAAATTAGCCAGGCGTGGTAGCATGCGCCTGTAGTTCCAGTTACTTGGAAGGATGAGGTGGAAAGATAGCTCGAGCCCAGCAGGTTGAGGCTGCGGTGGCAGGGAGCGTGCCACTGCACTCCAGTCTGGGCGACAGAGTGAGATTCCAACTCAAAGAAAAGAAAAGAAAAATGTATAATGAAAGTAGAATGATTTTCAGAGAAAAATGTCAAAGAGATGACTATAAAAAGCACTCTGCTAGTTTTACAGGATAGCTCTACCAAACTATCAAAGAATAGAAAAATTATAAGGCTATTGAATGTAACACGAAACAGAAAAAAGAGTGATAGAAAATTTTAAATTTTTTCAAGAGAGTATACAGACTGTTATTAAAACCTGGCATAATTGTTGAGAGCACGATACCATAGGTGACTAATTGCAATGTTAACACCTACTCTGAAATAATTAATAGTCATAAATAGAGTCACTATTAAAAGGTTTCCTAATATTAAACTACACTGGTCATGATCTAAAGAGAAAATTTATGACTTTCTACATGTATGCTGAAAAGACATTTGTTAAAATTCAACTTCCATTCAGAATAAATGTAATCAATAAATGTATATGAATTCTTCCTTAAGTCATAAAATAGCATAAACCAACATGGTACCCACAGGAAACATCAGAAGCTTTTCCAAATGAAGTTAAGATCATTCAGTATTAGGCACTATCATTACAAGGCTGTATTTCATGTCGCATTAGAGGTGCTAGCTAATGCAATTAGGTCAAGAACAAAATCAGAGATATTAAAAATATGTTAGGAGGAGATATAGTGTCTTTATTTTCAGATGAAATTATTGTATCCCTGTAAAATATGAGAAACAACTCTAAAAGCAATAATTCAGCAAGTTACTTTGATTAAAGAGTATATGCATAAATCAATAATTGCTACATATTCAAACAAATCAGTTGGAAAATATATTGCAAAAAAGAGACTACTTTCAATTGCAGCACAGAAGATAAAATACCAAGCAATTAATAAAAGTACACAGAATTTTTATGAAGAAAACATGAACAAATCAAAAGCATACCATACACTTGAGTAGAGAGTGTTGTAATGAGTTCAGTCTTCTCTCAGGGACTTCATAAATTAGATATGATTCCATTTAAAATGCCAATAGTTAAGTTTATTTTCTTTATAAAGTGGACAATGTGTTGTAAAGTTTATATTACAAAGTACAAAACATTATCAGACATTATAATATATAATAAAGTTTCATAATTGAGTGTGATACTGACCCATGAACTGAAATATCAGTGAACTAGAACTTAAAGTCTAAAAAAAGGTACATTTAAGTATAAGACAAATATTTGAGAAAAGTAACTTCTCAAGCCATTAGGGGAAAGTTGGCTCATTTAATAGGGATCTCAGGACAATTGAGTAGACATTTAGGAAAAAATAAATATGAGTCTATATCTCATGCACTGTAAAAACATTTCAAAGGATAAAAGTTTTAAGTAGTAAAAAAATGAAAACTGTAAAATTATTTTAAAAAGAGAGAATGTTTTTAAACCTCAAGATGAGGATGGCCTTTCTAATGTGAACTCAAAATCCAGAAGTCATGAGAGAATGACAAAATGAGCAAAATAAAAAATAAAAGAGATAAAAATAAACTTCTGTTTGTTCCTTCCCTCCAAGTACAATGCACAACTAGAAACATATGTAAATTTAGAATACTTTCAACACATATTATAGACTGAGGGTTAATACTGCTAATGCATAAAGAGGGCTCAGAAATGTATAATGAAAAGACTTACAATTCAATTTTTTTAAATGGCCAAATTTTGGCCAGGCGCATTGGCTCACGCCTATAATCCCAGCACTTTGCGAGGCCAAAGGGGGAGAATTGCCTGAGCTTATGGATTTGAGACCAGCCTGGGCAACCAGGTGAAACCTCATCTCTACAATAAATCAAATAAATAGCCAGGTATGGTGCCGCATACCTGTAGTTCCAACTACTTGGAAGGCTGAGGCAGAAGGATCACCTGAGCCCAGCAGGTTGAGGCTGCGGTGGCTGTGAGTGTGCCACTGCACTCCAGCCTGGGTGACAGAGTGAGACTCCAACTCAATTGAAAAAGCAAAAAACAAAAAAAGAATTTCAGCTACCAGTGTTTTTAATGACCACTTGTTTCATAATTGACCAAGTTTAGTTGTTTAGTTGGCATACGTTAAACTGTATGCCAAAAAAGAGACCAAAAAGTAAAGGCTTTGAAGAGAAAACAATTTAGATTTTATTCTGGTACTGGGGGAGAAAGTATAATTTATATAGTCACAGTCTATTTTTTAAAATAAGAATAATAAGTTACCACTTAATCTGTGTTTATCATATTTCCAGGCATTGTGCTAGACACACAGATATTTTCTTATGCAATCTTCCCAACAACTTAATGATATAAGCACATTATCAGAAAGTCTGAAGAACTATTTAAGGTTAAAAAGAGGCAAGTCCAGCTTTGAAACTCATCCTCTCTGAATTCAGCTAACCGTACTGAGTACTATAATTCCATCTTCCTAAGTTTTTCTCTTTCTCTTCTTTGAAATGCCACATCACCCAAGAATGTATTGCATATGGATAAGAAAAAAAAAGTTTGAAGATACAGGGATGTCATAACAGAGGTCTAGACTTCAGTTCCAAAACATCTGGCAGGACCACTTATGTACCCAATCCTGACTTGCACCCTACATCTTTAAAAAAAAAAAAAAGCATTATGGTATCTTATCAGACCCATGAATCTATCAGAAGCCAAGCAACCAGATTCATTAATGTTCAATGCCATTTGAGGTTTTTTGAATCTGCTTTAGCTTCAGCAGAGAATTAAACCCAGTGTCTAAGACAGGAACATAATCTGTTCATGGAAGCTAAACAACTGCGAATGTGAGATCAAAATATCACATAGATAATTATGTCTGCTTAAACTTTCTTTACAATAATAGGAAAATATTTTGTTCATGCCAACTGCATGTGTCTAGAAAACCCATTTTATTCATTCAACAGATATTTACTAAGAACTGGGCACTGTACTATAGAAACAGTGCAATACAGCATAGTTTCTGATTTCATAGAGTTTATCATCTTGTGGGAGGGAGAGATGTTATTACAACAGGTACACACAAAAATAGGAAATTACAACTCTGATTGCAGCTGTGAAGGAGCAGTGGATGGTAGTATATGAACCTATCCTAGAGGGGACTGACCTCATCAGGGAAGGCTGGTCTCAAAAATGATGAATTAAACTGACTTCTGAAGCAAGAGTGGGAGTTAAATAGCAAAGAAGCATGGAGAAGAGCCTTCCAGGCAGAGGAAACAACATGTGCTAGATTGAACCGTATAAAATTGCTACTTTTAAAGGTCAAAAATCATTGCACATCAACTGTTTTTCATAGTTAGCTCATTTACATGTCTGTTATGCACATAGTAGTGTCCAAAGCACTATGGCTAGTAGTAAGTTGTCTTATATACTTCCTGCACTCATGCATCTTATTGTCCTACTAGGAGGGCCAGGAAAGTATAAACAAAAAGTAAACTGACAATAGATAAAAGAGATCATAAAAAGCAAAGACTTTCAGAGAGGAGTTCTAGAGAAGCCCAGTGCCCCTATTTTCAGAGCCTGTTCCATGTATTTGCTTTTATTAACCTAAACCTGTTGGTGGCTTTCCATCAAGGATGTGGGGCAAACAATTGGGCTGAGTCTGCAATAGTCAGTTTGTTTTAACCCCTCCCTTCTTGTTAAAAAAAGTCACAACGCTGAACTAAGTTTTACACACTTGGGAAAGCTTTTCATCTTAAAAGCTCTTGGACTCTGTTCACACAGCATCCCATTAACAGTGAGATTTATGTAGATCATTAAATGACTTGATGACTCAAGAGTTTGAATAGTTAATTTTTAATTTCTAAATGAAATATGCTGGGCTGATTATTTAAGAAATTGTCTCAGATACATGTATGGAATCGGTGACAAAGGGGGCTCCAGTAATCAGCTGACACAGGTAGGGAAATTTTTTCTTTCTCATGAACAAGGAAATGAGTCAAAGAAAGTCACATGTGTGCAAGCAGCAGTTTTACATGGCACTGCTTTCCTTCTGTGGTGCAGGCTTCACCTTGTGATTGTCTATTAATTCTGTTTTGCAATCAACTATATTTTAGAGAATATTATTTAAGGAAGGATCAGAAAAGAGAAAGGAATGTTGAGCTTTTTGTGAGGAGGAGGTAGTAGACATATACTTTGGTCTACCGGATGAAAGCATGATGGTTCTGTTTAATAACATTACTAGAAAATGAGTTAAAATAATTAGAGATCTCAAAAACTTATCGCATTGGTAATTGTCTTCTTAAAGTCATTCCTTATGAAATAAAATTCATTTATATTTATACTCTGGTTTTGGGGAAGGGGCAAGTAATCGAGAGGTATGATTTGTCATTCAAAATGTCGAAACCGTTTATTTTCCATAGAATTTATTTCAAATGTAAGGAATTTGAGAGTAATCTTTTACATTTACTTTGTACTTTACACTTTGACAAAGCCTGTTCATTGCCATTATCACTTTTCACAGCTCTGAGAACTCCCTGCAAGATCCAACTATGCTTATTCTCTTTTCACCTCCATTACTTGCACTCCTGCCTGGAAGTGAATTGAGACTTGGGCTGATTGTCTATTTCCCCTCGAAGTTCCCTAATATGCCATTTCATTATCTCCCCAACCTACACAATGGGGAGGGGTGCTACAGTTTTAAATTCCACTTTCATTTTTTAAGGAAACATACCACAAAGAGGCAGCCTAGGTGAAAATTCAGACACATTAGAAGGGTATTATCAGAGGAAAGAAGCTTGATTTGTCTTTTTCCTTCTTTTCCAATCTTTGTAATTTAGATGATGGTGATGGTTATCATTATTATCACAGAAGTAGGAGCGGTTAACATTTTGTATTTAATGAGTAATTACTATGTGCTTGGAGCTGTACTAAGTGCTTTGCATAGATTATCTTCTTTAAGTTTTACCAACAGGTCTATGATATAGATGTTTTAAGTTATCCTAAGAATATAAATTATGAGTCAGAGGCATAAAGAGGTGAATAATTTACCCAAGAAGAAAGATGTCTTAAGAGGTAGACTTGAAATGTAACCCAGATTTGTCTAACTTCAGAGGCTACTTATTTATTTATTTATTTATTTATTTATTTATTTATTTATTTATAGACAGGGCCTTGCTATGTATCCCAGGCTTGTCTTGAACTTCTGGGCTCAGGCAATTCTCTCACCTGAGCCTCCCAAGTAGTTGGGTTATGTGCATACATCACTGTGCCTGACCAGAGCCTGCATCTTTAATCACCCAGTGTGATCCATTCCGATCTTAGAAGAGAAGTGCTAGAATCACCCGAGGTGCTTGTTAAATATGAAGGTCTCTGAGCTGTACCCTGGCATACAAAATACGTCTTGGAATTGAAACCTGAGAATCTGCATGTTAACTAGTTTCTGGGGTGGTTCAGATGTACTCTGTAGTTTAAGACGCAATTCATATCATGGAGAACAGTAGAAGCACGGTGTTGAAGTGATTATTCAACTCACAGGAGTTTGTCAGTGTGATTACAGCTAAATGACAGCATGGAATTTAAAAATGGTGAGCCCGGCTCCAGACAATCTTACTTGTGTGCAAAGCAGCACATCCTGCTGTATCCTGAGGGGATGAGAAACAGTTGCTTCAGACTGTGACAAAACACAACGCCTGTTGGGAGAAGGATTAGAGCTACTTAGGACTCACTCCCATTTATCTTTCTTCAGTGACTATGACTGATTCTCTCATGACTTAGGCTACTTCAGGTTAACAGAAAAATAGGGCAGTAGGAAACACCTCAACAGTATATGCCACCTACTTGTTGCCTAGACTCATATCATGGTGTCTTCTCCATTTGCAAACAGATGCAATACATAGCATGAATTGCAGTGATTCTCAAACTTATGCATGCAACAGAATCATTTGGAGAACTTGTCAAATAAGAATGTTGGGGCTTACACCCAGAAGTTCTGATTCAGTAGGTCTGGATTGGGACTTGTTAATATAAGAATGCAGGGGCCCAGCCCCTGAGTTTTTGATTCAGTGGGTTTGGGAATGTGGGTGAGTATATACATCAGTATGTACTACTGACATTGCTAGTCTGGGTACCAGACTTTGAGAATCACTGGTCTATAGTTTGAGTGACGAGATCATTTAGGGGCAATTTTCCAGTGCAGACTTGAATCTTGTGATTAAGAATACAAAACTAGATCATTCGTCTATTCCATCTCTTAAACACCAGAGAATAGGAATAGGATTAATGCATTCAATTGAATTCTACCTTGACTTTAACAACAATTCCTATCTCATACTGTTCTTGCTTAAGATCTTCTGTTTGTCCCCAGTTCCATGCTCTTCCCTTTTCCAGTTTGCAATGTGAGCCAGGGAGCTAATCTCTCCTTGTGTCCTCTGCTTTCCAACTGGGTTCAGCCCATGGGAAGTACCATTGGAAGATCTATCTACGGAAGGAGAATAAAATGAGGAGTTTATCCTCCCCTTCTCACTCCCTGTGCGATCACTAGAGTTGAAAGTGTCCCTCTCAGACAGCCTACATGTCTTGCTGTTGCGTGCTCTCTTAGAGTCAAACCTCATGTCCCTGGGTTCTTGGAGTGCCACTTGACACTTGGTCCTTTCTACCTAAAGATTACGAAGGTTGACTGTGGTTAATGTAATGCAATGCACTATTCCTTGTTCATTTCCTTTAACCCTGCTACCATTTTTGTAAATAGTACCTTTGTGAAGATCCCTTTGGCTGTATCCCACATCAGTTATACGGCCCTTACTTGTGGTAAGGATAAGTGAAAAGAATGCAGAAAATTTACTTGTCCAAGCGCTATCAGCCAGTGAGTGCTCAGTAATTTTCATCATTATTATTGCTGCCTTGCAATATTTGATCTAAATTGTCCTGATTGTTTTCTTCACCTGTTTCACATACCCATACATGAACGACTCATTAATGCAGTTTTTCTTCTTCAGGTATTACTTAAATCACATAGACTATTTTTTCTCAATCCTGGGTAAAATTACTTTTCCACTTTGGGGGGTAGCTATATTATTAATTCTAGTCTTTTAGGATTTTGTGTGTGTGTCTTATAGTTTAATGTTCACTAGGATATGACTCCTATTTCTAACTGTATTAATAAAAAATATTGTTGGATATCATCTCCTCTTGCAGAAATATGATTATTGAGGGTAACAAGTGCATGGCAAGATGGAAGGGAAGATGAAGTCTGATGTCACCAAGCAGCTATTGTACCAGTTACTGACTCTTGGTTTCTTTTTATGTGAAAAAAATAAGCCCCCAATGGGCAAATCACAGTCATCAGTCTTTTTGCTGTGTGCAGCAAATGAAGTCTACACTAATATACTCTTCATTCAGGGATTAAACTAAGTTTAGTCAGGGTCATCAGGAAATATTCAACAGAGTCACCAGGGTATTGCTTTGGGAAATGAATGCAACTTTAAAAAATATGGTAGGTTTCTTCCTTCCTTCCTTCCTTCCTTCCTTCCTTCCTTCCTTCCTTCCTTCCTTCCTTCCTTCCTTCCTTCCTTTCTTTCCCTCTCTCTCTCTCTCCTTCCTTCCTTCCTTCCTTCCTTTCTTTCCCTCTCTCTCTCTCCTTCCTTCCTTCTTTCCTTCTTTCTTTCTGTCTAACAATTTGCAAGTCTCAGACACAAGTCTGTTGAAATATTTTCCTGTGCCCTACAGAACTTTAAAAATCTATATCTGTCTACTAAGCCCCACTGTTTTTTTGTTTGTGTTTTTCATAACCCAAATCTGTCTCTTGTAGAAACCTTTCTTATGCAAGTGTTCTGGTGCCTGTTTTGTGCTAGAAAATGAACCAGGCACTTTCACAGATATCTCCATTTTGTGGGAAAGCTATCTTCATCCTCATTTGCCCAAGCCAGGACACAGCATGTCTGCTGGACAATTTCCATGACTCCTGGACATCTGGACACTCTTCCTTCATTGGAGAGGCTGGGCCTGATGCTGCAGCAGGACCAGGCAGGTGTTCATTCCCAGGCCCACCTGTGCACCACAGGTGCAGGGCTGGATGAGGGGAGAAGGCATGGTGTCTGTGGGCAGAGCCAGTGCCAAGGTATGGTTCTGCAAACAGACTGAGGACACCAGCATGTCTGTTTGCATAGCTGCAGGAGGTGGGAGAGGAGCAGACAGAGGAATGGTCCAGTGTGAGGAAGACCA
>NW_007253980.1:73706-121662 GCF_000164805.1 Carlito syrichta
CTTCCTTCCTTCCTTCCTTCCTTCCTTCCTTCCTTCCTTCCTTCCTCTCTCCCTTCCTCCTTCCTTCCTTCCTTTCTTGTTGGAGTCTCACTCTGTCACCCAGACTGGAGCGCAGTGGCGGCTCCTGGCCACCGCAGCCTCGACCTGCTGGGCTCCGGCGATCCTTCCGCCGCAGCCTTCTGAGTAGCCGGAATTACAGGCGCGTGCTACCACTCCCCGGTAATATTTTGATTTATTGTAGAGATGAGGTCTCGCCTGCCCAGGCGGGTGTCGAACCCACGGGCTCAGGCAATCCACTCACCTCAGCCTCCCAAAGGCACGAGATTACAGGCTGAGCCATGAGCCCGGCTGGTTTCTTTATTTAATCTATAGTCCATGTTAAACGATTTCATAAACAAAGACTGTCTCTATCTTGGTCATTGCTGTTTTCAAGGTGTCTAGCATGATGCTTGATGCAGAGTTGATACTCAGCAAATAAATGTTTACATATTAAATATGCACGGTGTGTATTTAAGAGAGATTGTAGCTCGTTAAATTTATGAGCAGTGACATGCAGACAAAATCATAGGGTTTAATCCCATGTTTATTGTCAGTATCCATAATCTACTGCCTTGGTGGAAAGATAACAGGAGACTGTTGGCATTTTTGTATTAATAGAACCTAGGACAATGTCCAGGGAGTGATAAACTCTCAAAAAGGATTAAGTAAACAAATCAAGAAATATGAATAGAAAGTGTTTTCTGTCTGTTGACTTAAAAACTTTTCATGACTTTAAAGATATGTTATAACTTTTTGTACTTAAATTGGTTCTTTATTATTTTTCCACATTTTTTTTTTAATTTAGAAAAATAAGAATGCAGAAACATTTGCAAAAGAAGACAGAATTATTTGTAATCGTGCTATCTAGACTTGATACAAATTCTGGGTATCTTTGATGTATACATATATATTTTTTCCATCAGCAATAACTTTCTTTTGGAGGCTTGTTCTGCTGATGTTTTCCTGCAACTTAGCTTGGTAATTGTGACTGACTTTTCAAATCTTCTCTGTTCAAACAGGATAATGAACGATACTTAAAGTTCTCATTTTTGCTTTAATTTACAAACCTTTAGAGCATTCAGTTCCTTTCACTGCATTCTTGATATTGTAATTTGCAACAACAGGCCCTTATTCTGAAAGTAGTTTATTTAAAGATGCCTCATTTAGTGTTCTTCTGGGTATGTTATTACTGTACAATACTTTTGAGTTTTATTATCCTTGTCATCTTTTGACATACATGCGCAATATCTGATATTTTTAGTGTGCTATTAATATTATTAAATTGTATTATGTGTTTTATTTGGTTGATGTGTTATTACTCAGTTACCTTTCAGATTTATATCTTTAATCTAAAAAATTAACTAGCATTCATGTTTTTTAAAAAAATGCTAACAAAATGCCAACACAATAATTAAAAATATAAATAAACCAAAAGCCAAGGGATTTTGAAGGGCTTTATGACCTAATATTGGTTTGGAAAAGGGGAAAGGGATGAGAAGGAAGTTGTTCTGGGAGACTAATTCTACCACTGTGTAGGTACACTACTATTTACCTTTAGAACTCATATGTGCCTTTGTTTAGTGGTAGGCTAATTGCAGAAAGTAGCTCTATTATAATTTTGATATATAAATTCCATTTTTTCCTAGCAACTCTTCTTGCTTTCTCCTTTCCCTTCCTTTCATCCTTAGCAATTATGCAATTTTATAAAAGATTTTATGTTTCTGAATTTCATTTATTCATGCATTCATTCATCCAGTCAATCAACACATATATTTATTAGGTGTCTGCTTTTCTGAGAGCAAAATGGTGAGTGAGGCACTGGGGTCACAATAGTGGGCAAAACCTAAGAGTCTTCACTCTCATAGGACCTGCAATCTAGTGGAGGGAGACAGGGAGTTATCAACTCATGACAGTAATGAGTCTATAATTGCTTGGTATTAGCGCAATGACAAAGAGGATCATAATCTAATGAGAAAGTAAAGGATCCTGAGCTGGACTGGAGGTTGGGTTCAAGGTCAGAGAGCATTCTCTGAAGAAGTAAAGTGTGAATCGAGACTGTAGGATGAGTAGAAGGTGAAAGATAAAAGGCTATAGGGAGGTGGTGGGGCATGAGTAAGTGTTCCAGATAAAGGGAACAGATTCAAGCCCAATAATTGTAGAGAACATGGGATAACTGAGGCACTGAAAGAAAGACATGTGGCTGGAACTCAGAAAGTAAGAAAGAGTGATGTTAGACATGGCTAGACATGGAACTGGGCACCAGATTCTTAAAAATCTACAAAATCTTAAAGATCATGTTAAAAATTTGCTCTATATCCTACATGCAATGGGAGGAAGCTATAGGAGCTTCCTGCAATTCTTTGACCCTTAATTCACTCTCCTTCACATTATTGTCTTTATACATGGCTTGTGGTTCTAATTGGGATATTATGATGATTAATTTTAAGTGTCAGTTTGGCTGGGCTATGGTACCCAGATATTTGGTCAAACATTATTCTGAATGTTTCTATAAGATTGTTTTCATATGACAGTAATATTGAAATTAATGGAATAAAGCAGATTACCCTTCATAAAGTTGGTAGGCCTCCTCTAATCAGTTGAAGGCCTGAATAGAACAAAAGACTGACCTTCCCTTAGCAAGAGGGGATTCTGCAGTAGAAGGCCTTCAGCCTTGAACTGCAATGCTAGTGTTTCCCAGGTCACCAGACTGTTTGTCCTCCCTACAAACTTTGGACTTACTAGACTGCACAAATTCATAAGCCAGTTTATTGAGATACATCTGTCTCTTTCTGTACACACCCTATTAGTTCTGTTTCTCTGGAGAACCCTAATACAGATATCATTACTGGACTGAACATAGAGAAGGTGTTTCACTCATCTTACACATTCCTAGTACTTTGTGCATGTTATAAACTGGCATTTTCTAAGGATACCACATCCCACTGGATGCTATTTGTACTATGCATTACAAGTATAACTTTTTGATTATGAAATCTATTTTCAAAAATTTGCCAGATCCAGACCTATATAAACTAAATGAATTTTCCTTATTATGTATATTCTCAGACACTTTAATGTGCTGATACTGATATCTGAAGTGACAATGATAGATATCATCAAATTTTTATAAACCTTTTAGTGTAGCATCTTTTGGAACTTGTGCTTTCAGAACTTGTCTGGGTAGTATTAGAAAAAATGTTTATTGAATCAGAGGATAAATTATTCCCTTTGTCTATACTGGGATCTATATGTTTTTGAATCAGGTTAATTCAGTGGGGGAGGGCAATGTTTCATTTTATTTTGCTTCAGAGTGCTGAAGTGGGGATGACCTGATGATGAGTTTGATAACTAAAACTTCAGTGAGATGGTCTTTGTTTTCAAGAGGTTTTACTCTAGCTAGGATGATAAGACATATTCAGGAGATCTAATGGCTGTGTGAGAAGTTGCCAAAATGTTTGTAGGTAATAGAGAAGAGAAGAAGAAAATATCAGCATTACCTAGAACAAATCCACTCAAAATGTGGTTGATGAATTGGTGTTGGTTCACAAACTGTGTCTTACTAGTCTGCACAGAAATTGAGAAGAAGTATGAATAAATGTTTATAGCAATTAAACAGAGTAATTTATGTCTGTTGATGTCATTTAAAAATTGAACATGCATTTTATATGCTTTAAAATACATATTTCCAGTAGTTAGTTGGGTTTTGCAAAATTATTGGTCTGTGAAGAATTGGAGATTAAAATAATAAAGCAAAGAAACAAAAACCTGTTTAATGATTATAGATGATTGAAAAACACTGGTCTAGACTGGTTGAAAACAGTTTTCTGCAGGATCAGAGGAGATCAGGACTAATAGTAGGGAATGGTATATTTGAAGAAGAAACACCATGAAGAAAATCTCAGAGACTGCACTAAACATGTAGAGGACGATGTGGAGGCCAGCCTGGGTAGGTAGGGAGGGAAGGCGGAGGATGGCCCAGGAACCCAGTTGTGCAACCTTTATGGCAATTAACCTTGTCAACTTGTGTTTCTTGACAGACGGCAAAATGCTATGAATGAGCAATATGAAGAGGTTTGGCCAAACTCGGTTAACCTTTGGGGAATCATTCCAGCTGTGTACCAACTGCTCTATGAGTTGTACTGGTACATTTCTAAATAGAAATGTGTTAGTCTAATGGCTGATTATTTCTCAAACGGTTATGTGAATATGTTACTTGGCAAGAAAAACTCTAATTAAAATATTTACAGTAAGCTAAAACTAATTCGCTATTGCCAGTTATCACTTGTTTACAAGATAATACTCCCATTGCCCTCCCTCTGTACTGTTCCCCTTAAATCCTGGATGAACTAAAAAATACTATTTGATTCGGTCTCATCTAGAAAATAGAGGACACTTGTCAAGTTCAAACTCCTGCCAGATGTGTATTCTTTATAGCATGTCCATCATTATGATTTATTAAAATGATGCTTTTCCTGGCAAGCACATTGTTTAGTTTCCCAAGAGGCTGCAGTGATGATGTTATATACTCAAAAGCAAAAATTCCATCCCAGTGAAGAGGATGCTTATAAAACCAAGATTTTAGGAATTTGGAAAAAGCAACTGAAATACCAAGTGGGACAAATGTATTTGTGAAAATGGCAGATATATATTAGTGATGTGATACTGTTTTTCTTTAAGTTATTGAAGGACTATTTATCTAAGTTTAATAGTATTCTTTTTCTGTTGAGTTGTAAATGCATAAAGTTTTATTTGAATCAGGTGAATTTTAGTTTGCAAAGTACAGATAATAATGCAAAATTGAAGGCTTAATTTAATTGGTCTCTTTTGGTTTTGCTTTTGTTGATATCATAAACACTTTTTCTTTTCTTTTTTATGATGCAATATCCTGGTTAGTATTTTTATTTTTTAATTTATCTAATTTAGTAATATATCTATAACAAAGTAGTATTCTACTAGAAAGTTATTCAACTGTTGACTGTTCTACTGAAGGGCTGATCAGTGACCTGGACTGTGAGTATATGAGAATAATTCTCATTTCTTGCTGCTCAAGATAATAACCTGGGGATGGATGGATGGATGAATATATTCACTTATTCCAGCAAGCAAGCAAAGATAACCAAATCTGGACCCCACCCAATATTTTAAAATCAGATTCTTGTGTGGAGTGAAGCTTGAGTATGGATAATTTCAAAAAGTGTCACAGATGATTACAATATGCATCTAGGATTGAGAGCCCCTCCCTTAAAGTAGAACCACCTAATAACTTGTTACATCACAGATTGCTGTCCTCTCCTGCTTTTACCCCTCACTGACTTTCCAATTCTGTAGGCTGGAGTTGGGGCCTGAGATTTTGCATTTCTGGCAATGTCCCAGGTGATAATGATTCTGGTCCTAGGACTCCACTTGAAGACCATGGTCTTATGGAATTTGAACAGACTGAGTATGACTTTATTCATCCAATATTTGACTAGAAGATGCCTTCCATAGTTTGAAGGAAACTGCTGTGAGTAAGGAGAAACATCTTTTCCACTGACAATATTCAGACAGACAGACTCAGAGAGAGCTGGAGCAGATGGGGGGAGGCTCCAGGAGGAAGAATGAGTGGAACTAGGGGAAAGGGAAGAACAAGGCATCTTGGCAGAAAAAGATTTAACCAAACAGGAACAGAAGCATAGAGCTAACTCTCTCCCAGTCCCCTGCAAATCACAGATGTATGTTTTATGCTTCATCTTCAAGGTGTGCTCCTTCAGAGATGGTACCAGTCAGTGATGCTTTTGCTTAAACTGTTTGTTCTCTGATCATACAATCAACATGTGATGCCCTGCACACAGAATGTGCTCAAAATAAGAGCTTCAAAGTGTTAAAGTTGTTTCATTAATTACTCATTTGTCTATCTTACCTATTTTGAGTCTATATCAGACATTGTTAAGTGCTTTGTATAATATATAATAATATAGACACTCAGTTTTTTATATATATAGATAGATATACATAGAAAGAGATCTATCTATCTATCTATCTATCTATCTATCTATCTATCTATCTATCTATCTATCTATCTAAAACTGAGTGTAGAAATCAGCAAACCTTTCCTGCAATGTACTAGATAGTAAGTATGTTAGACTTTGAGGGCTAAGAAGAAAACCAAGTATCTTAGATATTTAGATGGTTATTTAAAATGTTACTGTTCTTAGCTTGGGTGCTATAGGAAAGCAGGCATTGGGTCAGATTGGTCATAGGCCACTATTTCTCAATCCCTGGTCCAGTGAGAAAGACAAGCATTAATTAACACACACATAGATTTATGACTATACATTAGGTAAAGTGCAATAAAGAAAAATGTCTTTACTGGTAATTTTTTCTACGCAAGAGGGTAAGAGAGTCTATTATCAAGTTAAGCACAAGAGACCAGGGAAGGTCAGGGTCTTCCTGGAAGGGTCATTTACACTGAGTCTTCAAGAGAGAATTTTGGAGTCAAGGACATGAATACTGAGGGGTGGGAAGAGTAGAGTGTGTGAGTTGGAGGATCTATGAGAGAGCAATGTAGCTGAAGAGAAGACAACACGATGACTGAGGTGGTCTTGAAGAGAAGGCAGGGTCTATAATGTGTGTCAAAGCTC
Organism: Carlito syrichta; assembly: GCF_000164805.1. Lineage (NCBI taxonomy): Eukaryota > Metazoa > Chordata > Mammalia > Primates > Tarsiidae > Carlito > Carlito syrichta. The sequence goes on from NW_007253980.1 coordinate 80,366, forward strand.
ATTAAATGTTTTCGAAGAACTGAAATTTTACTATTGAGAACCTGAGCGGGCAGCACAAGCTGAAAATTCTCAAGGCTTAGTAGAGCGATAGCTTATGTTTTAGTAAATAAATGAGGGAGAAACCCATTGAGTTAAGTTTTAAATCCCTATTCTGCTAGACTTGGCACAGTCCACAGGGAGAAAAAGATAGAAGACAGTGAGGTAAAAGTTACATTTATTTTATGCTCATTTAAAGTCAGACACTACACTTTAAATCCTTAATATCTAAAGAATATGCTACTATTATTCCTATTTAGAAAGAAGGAAATTAAGGCATCAAGAAATTAAGTAAATGGCCTGAGATTATGCCATAATATGTAGTAGAGTTGGGATTTCAATTTGGGTATTCTGATTCTAGAGCTCAGGTTATTTGTTATATCTTTCTATGATGGCAAGGGGTGAAAAAATACTAGAAAACAAGGAGAATAAAAAGACAAGGGAAAATGTGATTTACTTCCTTCTTACCAGAATCAGCAAAATCTTTTAGTCTTTTGGGAGATATGCATCCAAGATGGCAAGTATCAAGCAGATATGTGAATCCACCTTTCTTTCTTCCTCCCTCCATCCCTCCCTCCCTTCTCTTTTTCTCTCTCTTTTCCTTCTTTCTCTCTGATGTAACTAAGCACTTCTATCTGAGTTCCTATGAGTCTCTGATTCCTTTTCCTCACAGAGATGAACATTACACCACAAGATGATAAATGTTTGCACATAAAACCGCATAAATAAAGTATCTAAACATTGTCCTGAAGAAGCAAAAACTCGAGCAGTTCTTGGTTAATATAGCCAACAGATTCTGAAGATGCCACTTAAGCTGGACCCAGACCTATGCATAACTTTCCACATTTGTACATGTTTTTCCCTGTTTCCCTTCCCCTCTACCTCCTGGCAAACCTCTCCTTCTTCAGACTTGGGGTTGGCAAACTTTTTCAGTAAAGTGCCGGATAGGAAATATTTTCAACTTTGTGATGGTCTCTGCTGCAGCTACTTACCTCTGCTGCTGTAATGCAAAAATATCCATAGATAGTATGTAAATGAATGAGTGTGCAGTATTCCAATCAAACTTTATTTAAAGAGAACAAGCACAGGCTAGATTGTCCTACAGGCTGTAGTTTGCTGCCCCCTGTTCTAGACCCAGCATAAATGTTCATCTTAAGGCTATGTTGGTGGCCCTTGTTTGTAGTTCCCCCATGTTTTGTTTTTTTGGTTCATATCTCTGAAATATCACATATTATCTTTGTAAATCTCTCTCTTACCAGAGCTGTCTTTTCACCCTATTGTGATCTTTTCTGAGGCAGATACTGACTTTTATTTACCTATTGTCTACTATTAGACTTGGCAAGTATCTCGTTAAAAATTTATTGGTATGTTGAACTAGATAGTGAGAAATTGTGTTTTCCAAAAATGGTCAAAGCAATATTTTTGATCCCACATGTTCTTCTAGAACCTTGCCACTCCCTAGTGAGAGATAGTCTCTTCTCCCTCTCCTTGAACACAGGTTGGACTTTGTGACTGTCTTAGTGAACAGACTGTGGCAGAAGTCATGCTGCATGATATCTGAGATTCTCTCTCTCTGGACTCACATTCTTGCATCATGGCCTCCCTGGGACAGTAAGGTTACAGTGGAGTGGTCCACACACAGGAGGATTGAGATCTCCCCATGACAGCTCTCATCAACCTCCTGATATACAAGCAAATGAGCTTTCAGGGTTCCCAGGGAGCCAAATCCAGCCAGTGGCTTGTTTTTGTAAGTATAGATTTATTGGAACTTACGCATGTTCATTCATTTATATATTATCAATGACTCTCACTACACTCCAACTACAGAAATGGGTAGTTATGGCAGACTATATTTATGTCCTGTAAAGCCAGGAAATACTTGCTCTCTGGTTCTTTACAGAAAAAATGTACTGCCTCCCAGCCTTCATTATATCATTGAGGCCTTAACCATATGGAACAGAGACAGTCATGTCTGCTGTGTCCTGTCTAAATTCCTGATCTGCAGAAATCATGAGCACAATAAATGGTTGCTTATAATATGCTGTTTGAGAAAAATGTGTTATACAATCAGAGTTTCTTAAAATACATATGAATACAGTGTTTGCGAAAAATCAGGCTGATATTGGCTAAAATACTAGAAAATCCAAACATACTTTCTTTATTCTCTTCTCCTATATCCCCCAACACACATATACATTCATCCCTTTGTAGTCTTCAAATTCTACCTAAGATTAAGGACTATAACCACATATCTTCCCTAGTGTTTTGTATATTAGATTATACTTTCCTTCTAGAAAGCAAATATTAGTTGCAGATGTCCTGATAAGCTTTAATAATAAGAATGTTTTGTCCATATAGGAGAACTTTAGTTTCAACTGTTGTTTCTAGATCTCACAAACCAAGAAGTCTCATTTCGCAGTTACTCTGTTTCTTAATCACTGTAAGAATCTCCAATGGACAAGCGACAACTTCCAATCTTATAGTATTGGTAATTGTGGCTCATGGTTCATGCAGATAGAAATGTCATTAAAATACCTAGAATCATGTTCCATATTTTCTCCATTTGCCATTCATCAAAATGAAGGGTTTTCATGAAAAGGATTAAAGGCCATAAAATAAAATATATTGCAATGCTCACTTGGAAATGTTTTACACATTTATTAAAAATAGGGCAGTTTGAGGTGAAAGGTCAGTCAGTAATAATAAATTTCCTTAGCATTGATGTGATTCTTATTAAACATTTATCATTTGGTGTCATTTCAGAGGGCTCTGAAACTCATTTTTCATTTTTTACATATCGTTTTGCAGTTGTCAACTGTCTAGCAGCAACAAACACTACACCTCAATTTTTCTATACTTTTCAGTGTTTTATGGAACTAATTTTTCCAAAATTCTGTATTCTGAGAAATTACACAGTGGATAGTCATTTGTAATACATAAGTGTTCACATAGTTTTCTGTATGTCACAAATACATAGTAAGTTTTTCTTTGAGTCAGATTTTGACAAAATATGAAGAAGTTGGATATAGTTTTCTCATTTTCTTCAGTGTCTCATAGTCAGATCAAAGGACTAGGGGCCTAAGAAATGTTCTTAGAAAACTTATCTTGAAACTTTTTCCTATCTGAGTTTATCTTTTATTTCTATGAGATGAAGGTAAAGAGCAGAGTGTGTGTGAAAGAGAGAAAGACCAAGCGAGCAAGAGAGCAGCACACAACACAGACATACATTTATGTGTAACTAAGCTTTAATTTGAGTTGTCCATTAGGGTTTCCATGAATACTTTACCATGCCAGTGTTCTCCTGCTTCTCTCCTTTCCCTGTTCTCTGGTTACTGATTTGTTCTGTAGCTTTGAGACTACTGTAACTTAACCTTTGAGGGCAAGATATCATTGTGGAGAAGAAAAAGGGCTTTGATTTCGCGAAGTTTTGAATCTTAGTTCTTCTACTTATTAGCTCGTACTATTTGGTGAGTTATTTCAATTTTCTAAGCTACAGTTTTCCTTAATCTTTATAAAAAGTGGATGATAGTGCTTACTTCATAAGGTTGTTGTGAAGGTTAAATGAGATACAATTATCTTATATGCTTATGCTTGGTATATAGTAAGCCACAATAAATAGCTCTGTGACAACCTTTGTTATTCCTACCTAGTACTTAGCTATGGATGAAAAATGTTCTGTTGTTTCAAAGAAACCATCAGATGAGTTTGGGTACTCAAAAATATTTCGCCTGTTTTATGTTTATTGTCTATGATTTGACACAATTTTAGTGTCATTTCCTCAAAATGCACTTTATGGGATATGCATTATTCAAAATATGAGTGTTACATGGGAAGTATCACATATTAATATTCAGGTACATGTATTTAATATTTGAAGATGTGATTAGTTAGCTGTTGCAAAAGGTACATCAAGATGCCAAGGTTATGTGACACTGAATGGGGCACATTTTTCCAAAAAAGCAAGTGGCGAGAGGAGTACAAAGCAGGAAAGACAAGCCTGGATACTGTGATACCCACATGCCTTCATGGTAGAATACTGGAAACATAAGAAAAGAGATACCAAGAAAATTTCAACTGTTTACAAATGTCTTATGAAGCAGGGTGTTGTAGACAATGTTGATACTCCACCTAGATTCCAGTGAATTCCTGTTGGCTTTGTCAAACATGAGCTGGTTGGAGGTGTGTGGTTTTATTTACAGATTCTCTGTCCTATTTCATTGGTCTATGTGCCTATTTTTATACATGTTTCCTGCTGTCTTGGCTATTATAGCCTTGTAATAAAGTTTGAAGTCTGGACGTGTGGTGTCTTCATCTTTGTTTTTTTTGTTTTGTTTTGTTTTGTTTTTGCTGAGGATTGCATTAGCTATTCAGGTTTTTTTACTTTCATATGAATTTCTGTATTTTCTAGGTCTGTGAAAAATGATGTTGGTAATTTGATAGGGATTGTGTAGAATCTGTAGATTGCCTTGGGTAGAATGGACATCTTTATGATATTGATTCTTCCAATCCATGAGCATGGGATAGTCTTTCTTTGTTTGTTTCATCTGTGATTTCTTTGAGCAGTGTTTTATAGTTCTCACTGTAAAGGTCATTTACCTCTTGTGTTAGAAGTATACTGAAGTTTGTGTGTGTGTGTGTCTATTGTGAATGGGATTGTGTTTTTTATTTGGTTGTCAGCCTATTTGTTGTTGGTGTGGAGAAATTGTTGTGCACTGATCACTGATTTTGTATCCCATTTAGCCATTTATCGGTATGAAGAAGTTTTGGATAGATTTTCTAGGGTTTTCTAGATATAGAATCATATTATCATATATTAAATTCCTCTTTTTCTATTTGGATACTTCTGATTTCTTTTCCCTGCCTAATTGCTCTGGATAGGACTTCTAGTACTATGTTAAATAGAAAGAATGAGAGTGGGCAGCCTTATCTTGTTCCAGTTCTTAGGGGAATGTTTTCAGCTTCTGCATATTATGTATAATGTTGGCTGCAGGTTTGTCACGGATGGTTCTTATTATTTTTAGGAATGTTCCTTTGACACCTAGGTCTTTGAGGATTTTTATCAAGAAGGGATGTTGGATGTTATCAAATAAATTTTTCTGCATCTAATAAGATAGTCATGTGGTTTTTGTTTTTTAACCTGTTTATGTGATGGATTATGTTTATAGATTTACAAACGTTGAACCAGTCTTGCATCCTGGGAATGAAATCCACCAGGTAATGAAGAATAATCTTTGAAAGGTTCTTTTGGATGAGATTTGCTAGAATCTTGCTGAGAATTTTTGCGTTTATGTTCATCAGGAAAATTGACCTGAAATTTTCTTTCTTTGTTGACTTTTTGCCATATTTGGGAATCAGGATGACATTGACTTCATAAAATGAGCTAGGGAGAATTATTTCCCTCTTGATTGCTTGAAATACTGTCAATAGGATTGACATCAGCTTTTCCTTGCACATCTTGTAGAATTCAGCTGAGAAGCTATCTGAACCAGAGCTTTTTTGGTGGGGAGGTTTCTTATTATTAAGTCAGTTTTTAGATTATTATTAGTCTCTTTAGGTTTTCAATTTCTTCTTGTTTCAATCTTGGGAGATTAAGTGTGCCAGGAATTCCTCCATTTCATGTAGATTTTCTTCTTTTTTATTAATATTTTTTATTTTGATATTGTGGGGTATAGTTTAGGGTTAGGTATACAAATATGCTTCATTCAGCCACCCTTCTTGATAAGGGATGTCTCCCCATTCCCAGACAGATATTGACTACCGTTAATCCCACCTCCCTTCCCCTCCCCCCCCATAGTTTCCCACCACTGTCAGTCTCTTTTTATTTATAGTATTATGGTGGATGTTCAAGGTCCACTATATGAGTGAGAACATTTGATACTCAGATCTTTGTTTCTGTGAGAGATCACTCAGTATTATTGACTCTAGTTCCATCCAGGTTGCTGAGAAATTCATGATTTTTTTCTTTTTATGGCTGCATAGTATTCCATCGTGTATACGTACCACATTTTTTTAATCCAGTTCTCTTTTGATGGACAGCATGATTGGTTCCAGGTTCTTTCTATTGTGAACAATGTTACGATAAACATTCCTGTGCAGGTATCTTTTTGATAGAGTGATTTGAGTTCTTCAGGGTATATTCTCAGTAGGGGGATTGCAGGGTTATATGGGAGGTCGATATTTAGAAATTTTAGGAATCGCTACACTGCTTTCCACAGAGGTTGCACTAGTTTACACTCCCACCAACAGTGTAGAAGTGTTCCCTTTTCGCCACACCCTCTCCTGCACCTGTTATTTTTTGAGTTATTTATAATTGCCATTCTGAATGGAGTTAGGTGGTATCTCAGTGTGGTTTTGATTTGCATCTCCCTGATGATTAGTGAGGTTGAACATTTCTTCATGTGTCTGTTGGCTGCTCAAATGTCTTCCTTTGTGAAGTGTCTATTCATATCTTTTGCCCATTTTATAATGGGGTTGTTTGCTTTTTTCTTTTCAGCACGTTTGAGTTCCTTGTAGATTTAAGATGTTAAGCCTTTGTCAGACCTGGTGCTGGCAAATACTTTTTCTCAGTCTGTAGGCTGTCTCCCTGCTCTCTTGATGGTTTCTTTGGTTTTGCAGAAGCTTGTCAGTTTAATGAGGTCCCACTTGTCTATCTTATCACTTATGGCCTGTGGGTTTTGGGTTTTGTTCAGGAATTGGATGCCAGTTCCAATTTCCATGAGGGTATGTCCTTCATTTTCTAAGGTTCTTATGGTTTGAGGTTTTATATTTAGGTCTCTGATCCATTTGGAGTTAATTTTTGTGTATGGGGATAGATAGGGGTCCTGTTTCAATCTTCTGCATGTGGTCAGCCAGTTTTCCCAGCACCATTTACTGAATGGGTTCTCCTCTCCCCAGTGGTAGGTGGTGGAGGCTTTGTTGAAAATGAGTTGGTTGAGAAATTGAGGTTTTGCTTCTGGAATCTCAATTCTATTCCATTGGTCTATATGCCTGTTCCTATACCAGTACCAAACTGTTTTGATGATTGTAGCTTTATAGTAAAGTTTGAAGTCTAGTAATGTGATGCCACCAGCTTTGTTTTGTTTGCTGAGGATTGTTCTGGCTATTATCGGACGTTTGTGTTTCTATATGAATTCCTGTGTTGTTTTTTCTAGGTCTGAGAAGAATGTTGCTGGTAATTTGATGGGTATTGCAATGAATCTGTAGATTGCCTTAGGCAAGATGAACATATTCACAATGTTGAATCTTCCAACCCATGAGCATGGGATATTTTTCCACTTTTTTGTGTCATCTTTGATTTCTTTGAGCAGAGTTTTGTAGTTTTCATTGTAAAGGTCTTTCATGTCTCTGGTTAGGAAGATGCCAAGGTATTTCATTTTTTTTTGTGGCTATTGTGAATGGAATTGTGCTTTTTATTTGGGTTTCTGTTTGTTTATTATTGGTGTAAAGAAATGCAATTGTCTTTTGCACATTTATTTTATATCCTGAGACTTTGCCAAAGGCCTTTATCAGTGTAAGGAGGTTTTTGACAGATTCTCTTGGGTTTTCAAGGTACACAATCATGTCATCTGCAAAAAGAGATAACTTTTCCTATTTGGATACCCCTGATTGCTTTCTCTTCTGTGCTTGCTCTAGCCAGGACTTCCAATACTGTATTGAACAGGAGGGGTGAGAGTGAGCATCCTTGTCTTGTTCCAGTTTTCAGGGGAAGTGGTTCCAATTTTTGTCCATTTAGGAGTATGCTGGTATGGGTTTCTCGTAGATGGCTTTTACTATTTTAATGTATGTTCCCCATATGCCTAGATGTTCAAGGGTTTTTACCAAGAAGGGGTGCTGGGTTTTATCAAAAGCTTTTTCTGCATCTAATGATATAATCATGTGATTTTTGTTTTGACATCTGTTGATGTATTTAATTACAATTATGGTTTTACGAATGTTGAACCAGCCTTGCATACCAGGGATGAAGCCTACTTGGTCATGATGGATGATTTTTGAGATGTATTGTTGAATCTGGTTTGCTAGGATCTTGTTGAAGATTTTAGCATCTATGTTCATCAAAGATATTGGCCTGTAGTTCTCTTACTTTTTTTGTGTCTTTACCTGGCTTGGGTATTAATGTGATGTTAGCTTCGTAAAATGATTTGGGGAGAATTTTGTCTTTCTCAATCGCCTGGAATACCTTCAGTAGGATTGGTATCAGCTCCTCCTTAAATGTCTTGTAGAATTCTGCTGGAAAGTCATCTGGACCAGGGCTTTTTTTTGTAGGTAGTTTTCTTATTACATAGTCAATTTCCTTGATTGTTATTGGTCTATTTAGGGTCTCAATTTCTTCTTGTTTCAACCTAGGCAGGTTGTGTGATGACAGGAAGTCCTCCAGTTCCTTAAGGTTTTCAAGTTTGTTTCCATACAAGTGTACATAGTAGTCTCTAATGATCTTTTGTATTTCTTCAGGGTCAGATGTGGCTTCATCTTTTGTGTTTCTGATTGTGTTTATTTGTGCTTTTTCTCTCTTTTTCTTGGTCAATCTAGCTAGGTGACCATTGATCTTGTTTATCCTTTCGAAGAACCAACTTTTTGTTTCATTGTTTTTTTGTGTTATCTTTTTGTCTTCTATGTCCTGGATTTGGGCTTTTATTTTGGTGATCTGGATTCTTCTGCTGAAATTAGGGTGCTGGTGGTCTTGCTTTTCCAGTTTTCTTAGGTGGCTTATTAGGCTCTTAATTTGTGATTCTTCCTTTTCTTCATGTGTGTTTGTAGGGATATAAATTCTCCTTTATTACAGCTCTCATGGCGTCCCAAAGATTTTGGTAAGAGGCTTCTTGATTTTCATTTGTTTCCAGGTATTTTTAAATCTCTGTTTTGTTTTCACTGTTGACCCAGGAGTTGTTTAGCATCATGCTGTTTAGTGTCTATGTGTTTGTGGTTTTGGGAGGACCTTGTTGGTGTTAATGTTTATTTTTATTCCACTGTGGTCAGAGAAGGAACATGGTAAAATTTCAGTCCGTTTAAATTTACTTATACTTGATTTATGGCCAAGTATGTGGTCGATCTTAGAGTATGTTCCATGCAGTGATGAATAGAATGTATATTCTATGGTTTTTGGATGGAGTGTTCTGTAGGTATCAATTAAGTCCATTTGGTCAAGAGTCACATTAAGGTTTCAGATCTCATTGCTTGATGATCTGTCTACGGTTGTGAGTGGGATATTGAAGTCCCCAGTTATGATGGTGTTGGAGTTGATATCCTTTTTTAGTTTATCCATAAGCTGCTTTGTGAAAGTTGGTGCTCCTATGTTGGGTGCATATTTGTTTAGGATGGATATTTCTTTTTGATGGATTGAACCTTTTATCATTATGTAGTGACCTTCTGTATCTTTTTTGATTTTTTGATAGCTTAAAGGGTATTTTTTCTGAGATTAAGGTCATGACTCTTTCTTTCTTTTGTGTTCTATTTGCCTGAAAATTTGTTTCCCATTCTCTTACTTTGAGTCTGTGAGTGTCCTTTCTAGTGAGGTGAGTCTCTTGAAGGGAATAGATTGTTGCCTGGTGATATTTTATCCATTTTGCCATTCTATGTCTTTTCAGTGGTGCATTTAGTCCATTCAATTTCAAGCTAATTATTGAAATGTGAGAGTTGATCCCTATCATAATGTTATTTCAGAGTTGTTGTTCTTTCTGGTTGTGTGTTGTCTTTCTTTTGGTTTTGGGGTTGGTTCATGTGTGTTTTTAATCTTTTGCCTGTACTCTTGTGAAAACATTGTTGCTCTTTTTTCCTTTTCTTCTGTGTTCAGTACTTTCTTAAGTGTTTCTTGTAGAGGTGGTCTGGTGGCAGCGTAGGTTCTTAGGGATTGGATATTTGGGAAAGATTTCAATTCTCCCTCACTGATGAAGCTAAGCTTGGCTGGGTAGGTTATTCTTGGTTGAAATTGTTTATCTTTTAGAACTTTGAAGATAGGGCTCCAAGCTCTCCTAGCCTGGAGGGTTTCTATAGATAAATCTGCTGCTATTCTAATTGTTCTTCCCTGGTAGGTAGTCTGACCTTTTTCTCTTGCAGCCTTTAGGATTTTTTCTTTTATACATATCTTGTTTAGGCGAATTATTATGTGTCTGGGAGTTGGTCTTCTCATTTGTTATCTTGCAGGGGTTCTCTTAATCTCTTGTGTTTGAGTTTTTGCATCACTGATGATATGAGGAAAGTTTTCTTGAATGATTTCAAGAAATGTTTGTTCCAGTGTGGCCTCTGTTTCTCTCTCTGCCTCAGGAAGGCTAATTACTTTTAGGTTCAGTCTCTTGAAGTAATCATTAATTTCTTGAAGGTTTTGTTCAGTCTTTTTGAGCTTCTTTTCCATGTTTTTGACAGTTTGTGTTAGTTCTGTGTTTTGGTCTTCGAGCTCTGAGATTCTTTCTTCTGCTTGGCTAATTTTGCTTTCCATGCTTATTAGTTTGTTATTTATTTACATCATAGTATTCTTTACTGCTGTTATTTCTGACATCAGCTCCTTCCTATTTTCCTCTTGTCTCTCTTTGATTTTTTTAATTCTCTCTATTAATGTCTTGATGTCTGGGTTTGTTTCATGTGACCAGTCATTCTGGGGGCTCTTCATTGTTTGTGTACAGAAGTCTGTTTTCTCAGTGCCTGACCCCCCAGGGGTCTGTGTGTGACCTATATTATTCTTTTGGTTTTTCTTCATTTGTGCATTTTTGTTGTTGTTGTTGTTGTTGTTTCCCCCTTCCCTACTTTTTCCTTGCCTCCACATCACTGTCTTCTTTAATTCTGTTATTCAGGGGTGAAAGGGTTGTTTTTACTTCTGCTTGTTCAATCTCCTATTCTTCTTTATTCAATTCTGGAGTTGCACTGTAGGTTGGAGGTGGTCCTTTTTGCAGTTTTGATATTTACTTAAGGGGGGAGCTGTGATTCAAAATCTATCTTCAGGTCCTGGTATCCACTGCCAGGTGTATGAATAATCTGAAACCCACTTCCCACTGCCTTGGAATCTGTCCATGCAGTGGGGTTGTAGGTTTGCTCCTTGAAATAAAATGAGGTTAGCAGAGGGAAGTGAATGTAGCAGGCAGTGGGGGGAAGTGGGGTGGAGAGAGAGAGGAATAAGGGTGAAAACAGATGAGTGTACCACCAATGGAGAGACAAAATTTGAAACATATAAAAACAATAGACCACAGCTATAAACCAACCAACTCCCATACAAAAAATACTAAAACATACAATGTTACTAACATACAAGCTTACCAACCTCCTTATTGGTGTGCTATTCCTCTATACAAAGATATGGTTTACAGAGAGAAGAAAAGAAGGGAAAAGAAGGAGAAAAAAGGGGGGGGGGAACAAAACAGAATGAATAGAATGAAGTCAGTAGACTAACAGAACCAATCGAGCACACTCTGAGACTTTTCGTTTAAGTCGAATGTCCTTTCAGTTCTGATTTCTAGCTGTCTTTTTAGGTTGGTAAGTTTGTTCACAGTTAGGATCAGTTGCCCCTAGCCTTTGTGAAGGGCAGTTCAGATCATCACTCAGTTCAGGACTGCCCCGTTCACCACTCAGATCTGGCCTGTGTCTGTCAGGCTTCCATTTTTCCCCTTTTGGTGTTGTTACCTTGAATCGCCAGCAGGTGGTGTTATCCCTCGCTCCAGATGGTCTTTATCTCAGCTACTTGCCTGCCCCAAGGGGAGGGAGATGTTGCCTCAAGGCACACGGGAGGAGACCCACGGCCTGGCAGGACATCTCAGTGGTAGTAGACCTCAGCAGATCTTGCTCTCAGGGGCTTCAAGGTCTGAAGTCGTGGATCGCCTCAGGCATGGGCTGTGTGATGTGTAATGGCTGCCTTGGCAGTGGCAGTTGCAGATCACCTCTGGGACTGACGGTGTGATGTGGAATGGCTGCCTCGGAGAGGTGGCGGCTGCCTTGGAGGAGGTGGTGGCTATGGCTCGCCTGAGGCACTGGCGGTGAGATGTGGAATGGCTGCCAGCCAGGGCGGCAGTGGTGGCAGCGGCAGCCACAATAACTGCCCAGACTGCGGTGATGTGTTGGGAGCCAGCTGTGGAGGCCTGCCTGAGCGTTAGGGATCCAGGCAGGCTGCAGACCCTGAGACCACCAGGCTGGTACAGGAGCTGAAGGCCCACTCCCTCCTCTTTTCCTTGTTGTTTAGCATTACCCACTGGTAGGGATTTTAATGATCTAGCATGAAGTTCTGAGAATATGACAGGCATGGCTGACACTAGGGATTCATTGTTCCCACTTCTCACAGACTGCGGTTTCGGCTTTAAACTTAACACAGTTCATACTCAGATCACATTGGGGGGCCTTATACGTGATACAAGCGTCTTTATAAGACTTAATAATATATGTGTAGAATTGGTATATACATTTAGAGAGCTGTTTCCAGCATGAGATGGTTATCTAGGGTTACCAGAAATGGCCCAGCACAAACCTTGGGCTGGGCCACATTCTTAAGGGCCCAGCACGAACTTTGGGCTGGGCCACATTCCTAAGGGCCCAGCATCCATTTTGGGCTGGGCTGCATTCTTTTAATACAGTTCTTTAGTTATAATTAGTATAAGTTTTTTCTACTTATAATAGAAACTGAATTCATAGAAAGTATTTTAGAATAAGTCATGCTACGCCAGGGAATTATGTTAGTCCGAGCATGATCAACCATGATACCATAAGGTTCTATAAGAATACAGCTAGCCTTTGAAATTTCATTGCTCCCACCCTCTACTAATTGTGATTTTTGGCTTTAGTACAATTACAGTTTGTGTTTGGGTTTTATTTCAGAAACTTTATTGCTGATGATCAACCTTATATATCAGGATAAGGAATTAGAAACTTTTATAGAAATTAAGATAGATACATAGGATTTTTAGAATAGCCATTTTGTTAAGAGATCATAATCAATTGTTCGTGGAAATGGCCCAGCGTGATCTTTGAACTGGGTCATATTCTTTAGGTACTGGTCTGACCTCTAATTAAGAGTCTTTTAATAGTACAGGTAAAGTTAGCACAGAATAAGAAGGTATTAGGATTTATGTCAGTCATTAGGTGTTGGGTATGCATAAGTTTTAGAAATTATTGACTATTGGGATTTTATGATATTAAAACTGTTGTATTGCTTTTGAGGAACATAAACCAAGCATAAGGAACAGTGAGATGACTTTGGGATTGTCCTTCCTCATACTTGGGGGAAAATGCCTGGTGGGTGGGGAAGGCCCCGACCCACCTGGCTTTGTGTTCATGTAAACTCTTATGATTTGATTAAGATCGTCCTTCCTCATGCTTGGGGGAAAATGCCTGGTGGGCAGGGATGCCCCCCCCACCCACCTGGCTTTGTGTTCATGTAAACTCTTGTGATTTGTTTAAGATCATCCTTCCTCATTCCTAAGGAAACACCTGGTGGGTGGGGGATGCCCCTCACCTACCTGGCTTTGTGCCCACGTGAAAGTCTTGTGATTTGACATGTGAAAATTTGGGATAAAAGACTCACGTTTGTCCCCAATAAACGGCTTCTGCACTAGACAGAGTCCAGTCTCTTTCTTCCCTTCTATTCTCCCAGAATATTCGTCGACACTGCCACATCTTCCAAGGGACCTCCTAATTCTCTTTGCAGGGCCTGGTCCCCAGCAGTGATGCCTCAGCGAAGTCTACCTCTGAGCTCTGTGTGAAGAGCAGGCTGTCGATGATGGGATCTGCAGCCTCCAGTGAGAGAACCAGAGTCTCTTTGCATTCTCCTCGGTGGAGAGTCTCACAGACCAAGCTATCCCATTGCTATCTTGCCGTAAGTCCTCATGTAGATTTTCTAGTTGATTTGCATACAGGTGTGTATGGTAATCTCTGGTGATCTTTTATATGATCTCTGATTATACAAAATCTATATAATCTCTGATAATCTTTTGTATCATCACCTTTTTCATTTCTCTCCTTTTTTTTTGGTCAATCTGGTCAGGGGTCTTTCAATCTTATTTATCCTTTAAAATAACCAGTTTTCATCTCATTGATCCTATTTCATTCAACTTTGACTTTATTTTAATGATTTTATTTTTCCTACTAATTCTGGGATTGGATTCCTGTTGTCTTTCCAGTTGTCTTAGATGCAATGTCAGAATGTTAACCTGAGATCCCTCTATTTTTTTGATATATGTATGCAGTGTTATAAACTTTCCTCTCAGTATTAATTTCATGGTATTCCAGAGGTTTTGGTGTGTTGTGTCACTGTTTTCATTTGTTTCTAGGAATCTTTTATTTTCTGACTTGATTTCTGTGTTAACCAAAAAGTAATTCAGAAACATATTGCTTACTTTCCATGTGTTTTGAGAGATTCCTGTTGATGATATTTGTTTATTTGTTTTTAAATTGTATTTTATTTTAAAGAAAAGGGATACAATGAAGGATTAGGTAGATAAGTGGTCATCATACAAATAAAGTTTGGGCCTACCTTTGGTCCTTACTTCACCTGATTTGAGATATTTAGTTTTATTCCACTGTGGTCTGAGAAGATGCTTGGTGTGATTTCAACCTTTTGAAATTTCTTCATGCTTTATTTATGCTTAAGTATGTGATCAATCTTGGAGTATGTTCCATGAGCTGATAAGAAGAATGTACATTCTATGGTTATTGAGTGAAGTGTTTTGTAGATGTCTATCAGTCCAATTGGTTATGTGTTGAGTCAAAGTTCCAGATTTTCTTGTTGGTTTTTTGCCTTGATGAGCTTTCTAAGGCTGTTAGTGGTGTATTAAAGTCTCTGACTATAATTGTATGGATATCTATGTTATTTTTTAATTAGCAATTGTTTTTAAAATCTGGGTGTTCCTATGTTGAGTGTGTATATATTCAGGATAGATATTTCTTGATGGTGGATTGAGCCTCTTATAATTATGTAGTGTCCTTTTAAAGTTCTATTGGTTTAAATTCTGTTTTTTGTCTGATATGAAAATGGCAACTCTGCTTTTTTTGTTTTCATTTGCCTGGAAGATGTTTCTTCATTCTTTTACCTTGAGCCTGTAGGTGTCATTTGCAGTGAGATAGGATTCCTGAAGGAAAGAAGAATAGGACATGCTTCTTTTTTCAATTTGCTAATTGTGTCTTTTTAATTGTATGTTCAGTTCATTCAGGTTTAAGTTAATTATTGATATGAAGGGATTTGTTTCCATTATATTGCTATTATATGGTTAATTTGCTTTTTAGGTTTTTTAGTTGATTTGTATGTTTTGTAAACTTTATGCTTGTCTGTAATTTTGTGATGGGTGAGACTGTTCTTTTGTTTCTGTGCTTAGAACTTTCTTAAGCATCTCCTGAAAGCTAGTCTGAAGGTGGTGTATTCTCTTAGGGACTGGTCGTCTGGGAGGGATTTTAATTCTCCTTAATTAATAAGGTTTATGTTGGTAGGGTAGAAAATTCTTTACTGAAATTGCTTTTCTTTTAGAATGTTAAAGATGTGGCCCCAGTCCCTTCTGGCATGTAGGGTTTCTATCGAGAAATCTGCCTCAGTTTAGATGAGTCTTCCTTAGTAGGTGGTCTGTCCCTTCTCTCTAGCTGCCTTTAGGAATTTTTTTTTCATGCTCACCTGTGGAGATGGATTATTATGTGTCTTGGGGATGGTCTTTTAATGTAATACTTTGCAGGAGTTCACTGAATCTCTTGTGTCTACCTGGTTACTTCTCTAGTAAGACGGGGGAAATTTTCTTGAATGACAACTGAGAAGACTTGTTTCAGAGTGTTCTTACTTTCCCCTTCCCTCTCAGGGATGTCAGTCAAGCATAGATTTGGCCACCTTACTAATCACAAATATCTCATAGGCTGTGCTAATTCATCCTAAGCCTCTTCCCCTGTTTCTGTTGGCCTAGGTTAGTTCAATAGTTCAATCCCCAAGCTGCGAGATTCTTTCCTCTGCCTGAGGCTTGCTATTGTGCTTTGAAATTCTTGGAATGAATTCTTAATTTCCAGAAGTTTAGTTTGGCTCTTTCTTATAATGACCAGCTCAGTTTTCACTAAACTGTTTTCATGGCCTGGATGATCTGTGTGTCCACCTTCTTATAAATATCAAAGAATTTCTTTGTCATTCATAATCTGAATTCTATGTCTATCATCAGAGAAGGTTGTTCTGTATGGGTTTAATTGCTTGGGGTCTGGAAAGCCCTTTTCTGGGTGTCAACTCATTAAAGCTTTGTGGATTGCCAGTATTATTTTACTGTTTCTTCCTCATCTCTGAGGGCAGGATCTTCTCTTCTAATTTCTTTTCTTTTCTTTTCTTTTTTAGTTTGATAAGGTTACTACTGTTGAGTTGGTCATTTGTGAATTTTTTTTTTTTTTTTTGTCCAACAGGGTACCTCCCTATTGTAATGTACTCCCCCTTCCTCTGGGGGTGGTAATCCATGAGGTCCAAGTCAGTGTGAGTACTACTGCTCTCCTGGGTGTAGTTGCTCTATGAGGCTGCCACCATTTGGCTAGTGCTAGAGGATGTCTGCAAGGTATCCAGTGATGTGAAGGCACAATAGTTGAATGTTAAGAAGAGTTGCTTACCAATGTCTCTGAAGGACACTCTGGATAAGCTCTCTGATATCTCAGTCTCTGTTATTGTAGCATATAAAAATCTATTACTATCTCAGGTGACAAAAGAACTATAAAATTTCTATTGGAAAAATTCACCACATTCTGGTCATATATTTTATGTAGTAATACCAATTTACCTCTTTGTGAGTGGCCAGTGATAGAATTCTATCTGTGAGTCTGTTGGTAATTTGATTTAAAGGCCAGTGAATCTCTCCATTCCCTTCTTATGTAATATAAGATGTGTTGACTTTATATCATAATACCTAGGCTTTGTTAATTTCACATCATAGTATTTAAGTTTGGGGATATCAAGGAAAAGAGTATATATTGCAAGGACTTTGGAGAAGGGGATTAGTGTGTTTTTAGTTGTATCATGTTAGGTGGAATTATGACCATGTTATTGTCTTTATCTGTAGATTAAGTGTGGTTTAAGGAGATGCATATGGGTGCCAAGTTGACAAGACAAGGACTTTGATGGTTAATTTTATGTGTCAACCTGATTGGGCATAAGGGTGCCCAGATACTTGGTTAAACATTATTCTGAGTGTGTCTGTGAGGGTGGTTCTGAATGAAATTAATATTTAAATCAGTAATAAAGCACTCTGCTAGTGTGGGTAGGCCTCACCCAATTCACTGAAGGCCTGAATAGAAGAAAAAGACTGGACAAGAAAATATATGCTTTCTCTAACTGACTATGCTTAAATTAGGACATCTGCTTTTGTCAGATTTCAGTTGGACTCAGATTTAAACTACATCATTGACTCTACTGGATATAACTTGCTTACTGCAGATCTTGGGACTTCTTAACCTCTGTAACTATGTGAATCAATTCCTTATAATAAATATATTTATCTATAATGTAATATAATAATAAAACCTCTATTCTTTTCTATCTATATATCTATTTCATATATCTATTTTATCATCTATCATCCATCGATCTTTTATTTGTTCTGCCTCTCTGGAGAAAGCAAACTAATACAATGACCTTTAGCAAATGACTCACAGCTGCTCCCTTCTTGGTATCAGTCTAAAGATAACCTCTGATACCCTTACGGAAGTTGGAACTGGCAACCAATTCCTGATCAAAACCCCAAGTGCCCATACCATAAGAGATAAGATAGACAAGTGGGACTTCATCAAACTGACAAGCTTCTTTAAAGCCAAAGAAACCATCAAGAGAGCAGGGAGACAGCCCACAGAATGGGAAAAAATATTTGCCAACTATATATCAGACAGAGGCCTAACATCTATGATCTACAAGGAAATCAAATGCACCGAAAGGAAAAAAGCAAACAGTTCCTTTAAAAAGTGGGCAAAAGACATGAACAGACAATTCTCAAAAGAAGATATACAGGCAGCCAACAGTCATATGAAAAAGTGCTCAGCCTCGCTCATCATCAGAGAAAGGCAAATCAAAACCACATTGAGATACCACCTAACCCCAGTAAGAATGGCCATCATTAATAAACAACAGATGCTGGTGATGATACAGAGAAAAAGGAATACTTCTACACTGCTGGTGGGAATGAAAAGTAGTGCAACCTCTTTGGAAGACAGTGGCAATTTCTGAACCAACTGGAAATTGATCTTTCATGTGACCCAGCAATCCCCCTTTGGGAATATACCTAGAGGAACTCAAGTCATTCTACCAAAAATATACCTGCACACACATGTTTGTTGCAACTCTATTCACAATAGCAAAAATATGGAACCAACCATGCTCCCACTGAAGCTGAACTGGATAATAAAATGTAGTACATATACACAATGGAATATTATGCAACTATAAAGAAGGACAAACATATGGACTTCACAGCAACTTGGATGGAGTTAGAGTTGATCATACTCAGTGATCTATCACAGAAACAAAGAACAGAGTACCGTATGTTCTCACTCATAAGTGGACCTTGAACAATTATTATGATACTATAAGAAAGGGATTGACAGTAGTGGAAAACTTCCAGGAAAGGGGAGGGTGGGATTGAAAGTTGAGGGAAACTGCCAGTAAAGGGAGGGGCACACTTCATCAACAGGGATAACTGCAAAATGAACATTTGTATTCCTAACTCTGAATTGTACCCCACATCTTTAAAATAAAGAAAAAAAAAGATAACCTTTGAAAAATTTTGCATGAAATCTCATGCTTACTTGACTTTTTTCTCTTCCCCTAAGAGCTTGCTAGTCTCCCCTTTCTTAGTAAGTCATTTACACACAAATATTTGTCCCAGGGTCTACTTCTGGGGAAACTGGTCAGAAACAGTGTGAAAATAAATTATTATTAAGGACAGCTGGTAAAATATATTTTGGGGAGGATGTCGATTGTTTAGAGAGAGAGAAAAATAATAGTAGATTCACCAGGTATTTTGATGGGAGATGTTGACTGATGGACTAGTAGATCATCTGTAAGTAGATCCTGAAATGAAAAATTAGTTCCACTGTTCTGCATAATAAACATATAAGTGCTTGCATAATATGATATACAGCAAGAGCTAAGCAAGCTAGAAGAAAGAGATGAGACCAAAACACACAAAGGGTCAGAGAAAATTCCCCATGGAATTTTATCCTATGTTCCTCCCAGAGGGATGTCTCTTGTTCAGTTCTGAGTTATTTTCTGTAAATAACTCAACCACTTCTGTAGCTTGCTGCCTTAAACCTTTGTCTGCTATACACATAGCCTAGTGCTGGTAGAAGTGAAAAAGGTGGGGGGAAACAAAAGGATAAAAATAATAAAATATAGAAACCTGAAGTAGGAGGCAATGGAGAATCCTGGAGCAAAAATAATGCAATGAAGGGATCCATAAGCTGACCTAATTAATTAGAATCAGGAATTCACAGCTGGAGATGACTATGAGAAATACATGTACCACTTCTCAAATTCCCAGAGCCTTCTGGACAGTGAATAGTTGTCCCATTATACATTAGATGGAGCTCTAGCTGATTTTATTTCAATTATGAAGGACTGAGTGAACCCAACTGACATCTGGGCTCTGCTTGCTTCTCTGTTACATCGAACAGTCTGTACTTATATCCCTTTTCAAATGCAGAAGACAAAAGAATAAATTTAATTACCATGATTAGAACCAATTAAGTACCTAACTCTGCTCTTGAGGACCAAAGACCATTTGTAGTGTTTCTAACCCCAAACACTTACAAATAAAAGTAAAAAGGATAGCTTCTCTTAGACAATTAGTATCTACTATTTTGGAAAATATGGTAGGAGACATGTGTTGGTGGAGTCTAATGGAAAGACTGTTTCCTGGGATTATGAATACTCTTGTAATTGAATCATTAGTCATCTTCCCACTCCACAGCGTCTTTATCTAGCCATTGAGCAATTTCTCTTTTCCAACATACTATATATAGTTGTCATGAGATCAAATTAAAGAATGAGTGGATGGATAAGCCCCACATTATAATTGCTCAATGGAGTGGTCAGAGGGTAGTTTCTAACAATATTGTTGATTCTTGCTGGAACAAAAACTTGGCAATAGATCTTAATTTAGTTTCTTTTTTTTTTCTCCCCAACTTTTGTTTTTGTCTATGTCCTAAATAAGCTTCTTCTTCTGGAAAAAATATCTATATCTATATGGATATATCTTAATTGTTGCATAGTCTACAAACTTCTTAAAAATGGATCACAAAAATCAAAGCATAGATCAATAATTGCTAAGTGCACATTACTGATTTTTGTTTTTGTTTTACTGAAAACTAATTTCTTTGGATTATTTAAGAAACATCTGATAAACATGAATTCTTTTATCAGGGAATGTGTAGCTCATATGCTATTCCCCCACTTGTGTGCCACTAAAGAACATGGCTAACTGATTATGATATTCCTTCCATCATATCAAAATGTAGACTCAGAATCTTCCTCAATACTGGAAACCACAAGAAAATGATCACTGATGGTATTTGAATAGAGCCCATTTGCAATTCCTACTTTAAAACTTGTCAACTCTTAACATTAGAGTGAGTTTTTAAGTGTTTGCCAACATGACAGCTAGCTAAGAACCCTTTACAGCAAAAAAAAAAGAGAGACAATAAGATAACCTTGGCCATGGGGTAGGAAGTTGCACAGTGTTCTATACTGAGACAATGCTCCGAGGGCAGAGGGACATTGTAAGGGAAAAGAAGAAGGTCAGAAAAACAAATTTTCACTACTTCTTACTTTAGAGCTACACTGTACAACAGGTAGCCATTAGGCTCAGTTGGTTACTGAGCATTTGAATTACAGATATTCTGAGTTCAGATGTGCTGTGTCAAACATAACACTGAATTTCAAAGACAAAATAAAAAACTAAGGTAAAATAGCTTTTTAGTAATTTTTGCATTGATTACATATTGAATATATAGGGATACATATGTATATATAATTATAGTTTGGATATGTAGGGATAAATTGAACATAGTATTAAACCTAATTTCACCTGCTTTTTTTTTTTCTTTTTAAAAATGTGACTACTAGAACTTTAAAATTACATGTGTCTTTAATTGTTTTCCATTGGATAACTCTGGTCTAGGGCATGGGTTTTTACCTGGGTATCAAGACATCTAAAGGTATTTGTTCATAGGGTTTTAGAAGACTGGAGAACCTCTGAAATTATTTGTACCACGTCATGTGCACCTACATGTGTGAATTTTTTTTTGAAACAATAAAACTATATTTTTTTGGGTCAAAGTTTGTCTTATCAAACAGAGGTAATCACCATTGGTTTGGAGTCTTTCATGGGAAAATATGAGACTGTAAAGTGAAATTTTAGAAGGTAAAATGCAGTACCTTTTCTCACTTCTGAAGTCCTTAGAGAAGAAATCTGGGATAGGCAGTGGTTGTGTACCTTGTTCATTGTTTTATTTCCAGCATCTGGCAAGCATTGTTGGCATCACAAAGAGATTTTGTCATGTAATGTCTTTGAGGTCATCACCTGTGAAATTTTAAAGGTAATTGTCTTCTGCATAGAGGCTAAGCCTAATTTTTGGAGTAAAAATGACAGTTTGAAACTTATTTGGAAAATGTTTTTGCATTTGGAGGTTCTCTAGAATCTATGGTTGTAAAATAATGACATGAAAGCAAATAGTTTAATCGTAATGTAGTCCTGGAAGCACAAGTAGGGGAATGGGGGATTGAGGGAGGGGCAGAAAGGAAGCCAGTTCAAGGTAGGTTAATGAGTAGGTTATTGCTGTGGGTCCTCTGGGAGACTATGTAGATCATGTCTCAGAGTCATCCCATGTGAAGGCAGGGAGCCACCAACTCCTATATGTCTTGGATTGAAGGCTATTTCTGGGGTCAGAAACTTCCAGGATTTTCTCTGGTGTAGAATATCCTTCTACAGCCAAGCACTCAGGCTTAGAGTTGTGGCCACATGCAGTCAGAAGCTGTCCACAGGTTTGGAAAGGGTGAGTGTCAAGGTCATGTAGGTGGGGTACTGAAGACTAAGTTTTGCATAAAGTAGTGTGGCTAGGAGAATTACTCCTTAATTATCCAGTAGTGAACAGAAAGAACACGTTTGTTATAAAATAAGAATTTCAATCCAGGGGAATTGAAAAACTGTGCACATAGGAATTTCATGAAGATGGTAGTCTGTTTTCTGTGGATAAAAGAAAATTAATGCTACTTCTATACCACAGGATTGTTTGCATTTAGACCCATCCAAACTAACATTGTTTTTCAACTATTGCAATATGAATGTGTACTCATAGAAAAATGGATCTTTGAGTGTTGTTAAAAAACCAGTTGAAAAGCTATAATTATTGTAAAACAGTTTGGCAAGGGTAAGGTTTGTCAGTGGAAATGAAAAGCAGTTTTGAGGCCAAGAGTTTGTTATTTTTCCACAAACAAGCTTAATGGAAAATAAAATTATTTCCTATCTTTGGTCAACTTAAAAAATGTATAAATGTTCTCTACAGGCAGTAAGTGCAAATTCTGCCCCATTAATATAACTGAAGGTGGTTCAAATGAGAGGGAAAAAAAGTCACCTGATAGATTACAATGCTTACTCTTCCAAACTTATTCTCCACTAGAAAAATTCAATTATTAGGATAAGAATGGTATATAAGTAGAATTGTTTTTACTTTATCTATCAGAAACTTAAAAGGAAGTTTTCCTCAACTTTTCTTTAAAACTTAGAGAAATATATAGCTGTTATTGCTGAAGCTTATTTTATTCATTTCAGGAACATTCTGGCCCTAGTCTCTTAAAAGTACACACAAAGCCGGGTTCGGTAGCTCAGCCTGTAATCCCGCGCTTTGGGAGGCTGAAGTGAGTGGATTGCCTGAGCCCGCGGGTTCAAGACCTGCCAGGGCAACTTGGCGAGACCTCATCTCTGCAATAAATCAAATATTAGCCGGGCGTGGTAGTGCATGCCTGTAGTTCCAGCTACTTGCAAGACTGAGGCGGAAGGATCGCCGGAGCCCAGCAGGTCGAGGCTGTGGGGCCGGGAGCAGCCACTGCACTCCAGTCTGGGCGACAGAGTGAGACTCCAACGCAAAAAAAAAAAAAAAAAAGTACACACATAATATAGATAAACTTTAAGTCTTTGCTATGAACAGGGCTATTCAAACATTTGAACTGACTGACCTTCGGCACTGTATTTGTAGAAGACAATGGGGCAGGATGATAGAAAATGACCAATAACATTTTATTTTATTTCAAATTTATTTTCCCATTATCAAATTATAAAATGTAATTGATGTAGCCATATAGTTATAGTTTATTTAAACTAAAATGTCTGGAAATGCTCCCTTTATCTTTTTCTAAAAAATGAACTTTTACTGGAGAGCAGCTAGAAATATCTAAATAGTGTTTTGAAGCTACATAAGCTGTAATGAGTTTGCTTTCTCCATAAAAATCCAAAATCTATAACCTTCTCTACAAGATTTACCTTTTTCAGTAACTTCACCACAAGATTATCCTCATCTTTCTGACATACTTCAGCACCTAGGACTTTCTCTCTCTTTCCATCACCCAAAATCATTCTCCCTTCAATATCTCTGTGTGTGCTGTGCCCTCTGATTGAAATGCTCTCTCCTGCTATAACCCATTCCCTACTTTCTATGAATACTTGTCTTCCTATTGACTTACCCTTCCCATCTGATCCCCTGCCATATCTTGTTGGAGCATATGGCATTCTTCACTCATTAAGTTTAACACTATTGTGGTAACATATTAATTTGTGAGATAACTTATTTAATATTTGGGGTTTTTCCCCACAGTGACCGTTTTATCCAAAATTCATTTGACTGCATGATAAAATAGTTGCCATCTAATAAGTATTTAATAACTTTTTGGTGAGTAAATGAGCAGGCGCATGACTCAAGAGATGCTGATAAATTTATTTTCTTGGTTGTCTCTGTGCCATAACTTTTCTTTTAACTTAAATATGGTATCTTCCCTTTAAGGTGGGTTGGAGGGCTGGACAATTATACCAAATCGTATGGTTCCAGATTTGCCTATCAGGGAAAATCCCACAGGTCTTTCCTTGAGATCAATCCTCGCTATTTACATCAATGGCTGAATTCCTCACTTTGTAATTGTTCAAGTGTATTGCCATATCACTCTTACCTGGCACAATGCCCATAACACATGATATGTTGAATGAATGAATGAATTAATTAATTAATAAGAAAGAACTCAAAAATTTTATATCAAAATGTATATATCATTTTTGAATTGGGCTATCTTCTGAGAAATTTGTAAATTTTACAGTAGATTAAATAATGATCCATTCATTTACTTTGATGTGTTCTTAAGGCAAAGAGTTAATGAAGGGAGCTTCTGTTTCAGGGGCTTTGGATATCCAAAATGACCATCAATGCTTTAGGGCCACAAGCTCAACCAGGATGCTCAGTAGGAAAATTGGCTGGGAGGAAACATTACAGCATTGTGATAATGAGTAGCCACTGACTTTAATAAAGGAGACAATCCATATGGGAACTTCAGGACAAACAGAAGTGACTTACACAGAGCCTGTATAGATTTGTCTCATGAAATCTATCTGCTATACATCATCTTCTCCCTTTTTCATGTGAGAACCATAATTAATTTTTGTCTTTCCAACTCCTGCCTTTGTACCTTGCCTGCTACAGAACACTCAGGGAATGCTTGAAAGAGTTCCTTTAGCAAAATCTAGACTCCTCAGGTGTCTGAAAAATTTTGGGCAAGAATCTTAACTCTTTCAGCAAAAAGTTTAATTTTTTTTCTTTTTACTGACAAAGAATTTTTTAGTTGCTCTGAAATACTTAGGTAATGCAACCAATGGCACTTCATTTCAGGAAAGTATACAGTCTGTTCCATGGCAATATCTGTCCATTCATCCACTAATTAATTTATTATATGTATGTGTCCAGACTGTATTGAGAAACATATATTTTATATAAAATAATAATTTATTGAGATAAAATTTAATAATATGCCTGCTTTTCTGCTCTGCTATTCTCCTTTCTTGTGGCAAGGTCTGTTTATCCTTCAATTCCATCTTACATCTTTGTTTTCTGCCACCTCCTTAGAGAAAACCACCATCATCCCTCATCAGGACTACTCTAACAGTCCTCTGATTACTCTCATCCATCTGAGCCTCTCTCCAAGCTGTTCTAAGCAACTAATCCAGAGGGATACTTTCAATCTCAAATTTCTCTTGTCATTTTCTTTGCTTGAAACATTTCCAAGGCATCCCATTTTATTTAGTGTTGGGAGCCAACATCTATAGCTACATGGCTGAGGCCTGTAAAGGCCCATCTGGAAGATCGCCTCTGACATAGGATATCAGTTATACCTATAATATTGGCGTGTGATTAGTGACCAGTGTGCATACATGGCAGTAAAACTTATAAGTAAATCTCAATACACCTGATGGAAAGTGCATAGCAGAATTATTTTTCTCTGTCTTTCTAAGTTTTACTTCTTTCTAGATATTTTTTAACTTCTATTTCCTGGTAGACTGGTTAGTCAGCTTTGGAAAGCTGTTTCCCCTAGGGCTAAGATTAGAAACTAAATTACCATGATAGTTTTGTCACCCTGCCCCTAGCCAGGCAGAACGTTTTCTTTTGTTTTGTGAATTACGGAAACTCTGTCTGCTTCAGCCCACAGCCATCATGGCGGCCATGCATTTCCTTGTTCAAGAGTGTGACAGCTACTATTTGATTTTTAGAGTAGACTTGTTAGAATAAAATATATACACATACACTCATAGTTGTGTAAATTTATGCTTACTGTTTTGTTTCCTTTTGCTACATTACTCAAATATAATAGTTACTATATGATTTATAAAAGAATTAATGATGAAGTATTAGCTTAATAGGATATAGCATAGTATTAAAGTCCAATAACTAGATCATATAAAAATTAAAGTTTAGACATATGAAACTCATATGAATTATAGTAAAGTTTGGTAGTTTAAGAATAAGTTTTAACTGAGTTATAAGGCATTACGTTAAATCGTAATAGGATAATAGTATAACTAACAGCTAAGTCATTTAAGTAAACTTATAGATTATAGTATAGTGTTAAGTTGATAATATTAATCGTTAAAAATATTAGGAGTCAGTAAACCTAGAGTTAACTTAGAAAAGTTTTTTGTATTAATCAGGGTTTAGAACAAAGAGTATAATATGAATGATTCATTGAACATTATGGAAAACACTTTGAAACGATTTGTATTGAAATTGTGCACCTGTGACCTTAATGTAAGCACAACAGACATCATGGAGTTCGAATTGTTTGCTTGGAAATTGCAGATCTCGTGGTCGTCTTGTGATGCATAGTTTGTAAAGCACGGAACTTGTACGCCCCCAGTGAGTGATTATCACACTGCTGGAGGGTATAGAAAATGGTATATAAGTTGGAAGGAGTGCGAATAAAATTTGGCTTCAGTCCTGATCAGACTGTTCCCAGGAGAACTCCCTCCGAGTGGTCTCTTCTCGTGGTCCAGATTCTCTGGTGCGGGTCCTAACCCACCCTCGGTCAGTGCTGGTCACCGACAATTTAGAATAAATTTTTACAGACCAGTCTCTCCAGCTATATTATTCACTGGGCTTCTCCTTACTCATCATGTCCCAACAACTTGAGCTTCCTTTCTACCACAGAGGCTTTGTGCATGCTCTTCCCTGTACCTAGAATGACTTTTCCTCCTTTCTTCACCTAGCTTACTCCTATTCACCCTTCAGATCTTAGGTTAGCCATTGCTGATCAGAATCCTGTGATGGTTAGTTTTTATGTGTCAACTTGATTGGGCCTTGGGGTGCCCAGACATTTGCTCAAATATTATTCTGGGTGTGTCTGTGAGGCAGTTTGTGAATAAAATTAACATTTGAATCAATAAACTGATTAAACAGATTACCTTCCCTAATGTGGGTGGGCCTTATACAATCAACAGAAGGCCTTAATCAAACAAAATGGCTAGTAAGAGAGAAGTCCTCCTGCTTGAGCTGATACATTGGTCTATCCTGACCTTCAAACTTAGACTAAAACACTGTTTTTTTTGAGCCTGCTTGCTTTCAGACTGGAACTTACACCATCAGTTTTCCTTGTTCTCAGGGTTTGGTAGTCAGTCTAGAACTACTGCACATTGGGTTTCTGGGTCTACAGCTTACCTACAGCAGATCTCAAAAATTCTCAGCTTCCATAATTGTATTAGCACATTCCTCATAATAAATCTATGGAGAACCCTGATTAATGTGACCCTCCACACCCATGCAAACACTTATATCCACTTTCCAAGAAGTAGATTTGAAAATCTACTTATGTGATTAGTTAATTAAATCTCTCTTCTCTCTAAAGTGAATGTTCCAAGAGACCACAGATAGGGACTTTTCTGGCATTATACAAGAGCACATTGTAGCTAGCACAAAGTTGATGAGACAATGGTGTTTACTCCCATAGTTAAACCTAGGACATTATGAAACATAGGATCCATTGTTTTCTAAAGGACTTTTCATGAGATCATAGTTCAACTGCAACAATTTAACCTTCTTTTTGTCCTATCTGATTGAACTTTCCAAAACAAGCAACTTAGATTTTGCCTTGTTTGTAACATAGTTTCCAGTTATAGCATTGCTTTGCTGTCTCAGAGTCCCTGCCTTGATAATCTTCCCTATATCCTATGAACTCATCATGGGGAAACTGTCTGAGTCCCATCAGTCCAATCAACAGCTGACTGTCCCCAAACCTCAGCCTAATGATTGTATCCCTGGTGTCAGTTATAAAAATATCCACCCTGTCTGTCACCCCTTGCTAGATCTCTCTTCTACTAACCACAGCATGAACTCTCACCTGCTACCATATTCTCAGGATGTCATACCAAGTCTATTAGCTCAATTTCTGCTCGTTTCCATTGTCAGGGCCAAGGCTTCCAAATATATAACCTATTCTGGGAAATAAATTCCTTTGCCAAATTTTGGGAATGTTCAAGATGGCCTGGTTTGCCATCAACTGAGTTTCAAGTCTGTCCAAGTATGTTTCAATTCTTTGCTTATGTCACATTTTAACAGTTTCTCTGCAGGTCAACATGACATTCATTTGGACTCATTCAAAAAGAACAGCATGTTCTCTTTGTTGTTTGCATTTTCCAGAATAAATGATTTTATCTTCCTTAATTTCTACTTTTGGAATGAGCATTGAGTTTTGGAGACAGTGACCTTGTTTTCAAGTATAGGAATTAATTACTTTAAAATGTCACTGTTAAAGGAATATCAGCTCTCTGTTCTTACTCAAGAATTATCATCATCTAAAATTTCACAAAGATTATATCCATTTTTTAAACAAAATGTTCTGCCTTTGTATGTGCAGAGGATGGTCCAGGATGGTCCTGGGACAATTGTGTCAAAATTGTTTGGGTGGGAGGGAGGTGATAATTAAAAATTCGTATTCCAGGGTCCCTCATTTAAAAGGATATGAGAAAAGATAATTATAAATAGAAGTTATGTTTGCTTCCCATATTTCACAGTGAGTCATTATGCATACCTTGCAGAATGTAAACACTCCACTTTGGAAATTATTGCTTTATAGACTGGATTATTAAATTTACCTCCAAGATTTCCTTATGTTCTATTCTAGCAGAGAATAAATCCTAGCTGAGATGGCTATGGGATACATCTTGCTGAGGGTTGTAAGGGTGTGATCCAGTTGTTGGAAACATTAAGGAAGGCGTTCTGGACATGCATTAGTTGGTTTAAAGGCATTGGGATCCAGTTGAGCATATATGTGGGGTAGTCAGAGGTGGTGCAGGGAAGCAATGCTGACAGGTAGATTGTATTGGTGAGACAGGAGAGGGACAGTGAACTGCTTTTTGCAAAACTGATCACTGTATTTGATCTCATGTGTGTTCTCTCTCTTGTTTCTCCCCACTCCCCATATTGTGCTGTTTAAAGTATATGTGATCAGAGAGCCAGGGCCAAGCCTCAAACTGTTATCACTGACTCATGTCAATATAAGTAGAGAATTTAATGGTAAGTTTTTATACACTTTTAGAGCAATTTGACCTTGCTGGGACATCCAGTAATTCATATTTATTGTGTTTTACAAAAATATTGATCTGCAATAAATTGAACATTAAAAACTTGTAAAATAAACCAAACAAAAAGAAAAATATTGCATGAGCTCACTTATACATGAAATTTATAAAAAAAGAAAAAAGAAAAAAAGGTCAAATATATAGAGAGAACAAAAGAGAAATTACTTGGATGGAGGAGGAAATGTGGAGATATAGGTCAAAGAATACAAAGTAGAAGATGTGTAGGATGAATGAATAGAAATATCTACTATACATGAGGAATATAGTTTATAATAGTGTGTTCTATTCAGGGTTTTTGCTAAGTAAGTAGATTATAGCTGTTCTTGTCACAGGGAGTAAAAACGGGTAACAATGTGAGATGATGGGTATTTTAATTTGTTCCAATATAGTAGTTATTTCACTACATATATATGTATATATCTCATCAACATAGTGTTGTATATCTTAGATATATACAATAAAATTTATTTTAAAAAATATACTATGTGTATGTATATCAAATCGTTAACTGGTCCTTCACTATAGATAGTTTGAGAAGCACTGTCTGAAATGATGCATAGAGATACCACCTAACTCCAGTCAGGATGGCCATCATCAGTAACTCAGAAAACAACAGATGCTGGAGAGGCTGTGGGAAAAAAGGAATGGTTTTACACTGTTGGTGGGAGTGTAAACTAATACAATCTCTGTGGAAAATAGTGTGGTGATTCCCAAAAGATCTAAAATTTGACCTTCCATATAACCCAGCAATCCCCTTCTAGGAATAGATCTGGAGAACTCAAATCACTCTATAAAAAAGATATCTGCACATGCATGTTTATTGCGGCATTATTCACAATAGCAAAAACATGGAACCAACCATGGTGCCATCAAAAGTGCACTGGATAAAAAAAATGTAGTACATATACATGAAGGAAGATTACTCATCCATAAAGGACAAAGTTATGGACTTCATAGCAACTTGGATGGATTTAGAGTCTATAATACTCAGTGATCTATCACAGAAACAAAGAACTGAGTACCATGTGCTCTCACTTACAAGCGGACCCTGAACATTTATCTTAATACTATAAGAAAGAGTTTGGCAGTAGCAGGACACTACCAGGGGAGGGAGGGGACACATAACATCAATAAAGGAACCTGATCTCAAGCCAGGCGAAGTGGGGACCAAAGGGAGGCCCAAACTTCATCTGTATGATTACCACTTATCTACCTAATCCTGAGTTGTACCCCATATCTTTTAAATAAAAAAAAATGATACATAATGGCTGAATTCTCCTCACTTTTGTTACAGTCCTAAGGGCTCAGGAGCTGGCATGGACCATTATCATGTGAAGGAGTTGCCTACCTCAGCACATTGGAGAAGGTTGGCTTGGGAGGAACAATAGTGATAGTGGATATATCACACAATCTCTCTGTGACTCTGTTTTGTCATTCATAAATGATGATAATGGAACCAGATTATCAACAGTCTCTGGATTCTAATTTTCTGTTATTATGGGAATAAATGAGTGCCTCCTAGGATGTAGTGGCTTCTCTCTTAGAAAAGTTAGATTTACAACTAATAATGCAGATATCCTGACTATTAGAATCCAAGAAGCTTAATAGCCACATTTTTGTTGCATCATAGCCAGAGCTCCTGATGCCATGAAGGGAGATGTTTCTTCTTGCATTTCTCCTTAATTGCAACCTACTTACTTGGCTACAGAGGAGAGAAGATCAGGATGATATAGCTATTGAGGGTACTAAATTTAGAATCAAATAGCATTGTGTCAGACCCCAGCTTGGTGACATACTAGCTAGTAACACGCTTCTCTGAACCTGAAGCTTTTAATCTTTTCAGTGGGTATAATGATGTCTATCTAAAGTATTTTAGTGGAGAATATTTGTTTAAGGCACTTAGCTCAGTTTATAGAACATTTAAAATACATTTTATTGTTATTATAATTCTTTGTATTTATTCAGTAGACATACTTTGTGCTGGGAATCATACTAGTTTCTGAAGAAGCCATAATGATAAATCAAAATGATTGCTGTCCCTAAGGAGTTTGTGATCTAGTTGACCCCAATACAACTCATTTTCAATAGCCTTCAAAGTCCTAACTAGACTATAAGTCCTGTACAGTCAGGGAACACCTCTGATTCATCTTTGAATCTGTAGTGGGTAGCATAGAGTGGACATATAGAAAGTGCTCAAGAAACCATGCAGAACTGAACCCTGTCATCTGTCAAGTCTTAGTTTGACTTGATACAATGATTTAAGCACAAGTAGTTTGTTTAGAATATGATCCCAAGAACCAACCATTGGGGAGTGGAAAAGTGAGACACAGTAGGAAAATAAGCTGATTAAAGATGTTTTATCTACAGCATATTTGGACAACCGAAGCTAATTTTGTTGAATAAATCTTGGGAGATAGAGGCATGAAAGAACTGGATTATTTATCCATCAACTACCATTGATTGAGAGTTCTTGGTGGTGAGTATTATTCTTCCAATATTTCTGCTCACAGTGATGGCCAGAGAAAGTATCCAGACACAGACTCACAGGGGCCGATCATTAAAAGTCAGCCTGTTTGCATGGCAACAGTAAGTGCCACTAGGACATGAGGATATGAGTGGGACATTTATCTCTCCATTCTACTTCTCGGTTCGAGTCTACCATCTGGGCCAGAATCCTAGAAAGCTGCCTTGCTCAGTCATGATACTTTCTTCCACATAGAGAATATCTATGATGTATTCATGGCTGCACTCACACCTTCTCTAACACCCCAGCTTTCTTCCTCTCAGCTCCTTGTTTATTTATTTATTATTATTATTTTTTCAAAGAGCTCTCCTTTTGGCACAGACACCCAAAGTTATTTCAAGAGCTCTATATGGTTGTCTCACCTTCCCACTTCAGTGTGAACTCCTGAGGGCAGATCCCATGATTTTTTCATTCTCCATTCTTAATACATTTCCCAGAGTGAAAGAAGCTGTAAGAAACTGATTTGTGGCTGAATTTAACTTTGAGATGAAGGACTGGTAATTTGCATTACTCAACTTCTGCTTTTTTAGCCATGTTTTATGCTATGACTTGACTAATTTGACAAATTGATTTGCAATTTTGTTGACTCCAAAGTATTGATATGAATAATAACTACCACAGCCATAGTGGGTATCTAGTATTTATTCAGCATGCATGTGCCTGGCATTGTGCATTTAATATATTATCTCATGTAATTCTCACAGGTAAGGTAGAGTCACCATTTTACAGATGAAGAAACTAATTCTAAATAAATGACTTACCTAAAGTCATAAAATTCACAGAAAAACATCAATTTAAATATAAGACTAACCCAGAAATCTAGAGTTTTAACTACTGTACTATAGTGTCTCCCAAATGTGAGAAATTATAAGAAATACTGAAAATAACCAATTCATTGCTTCCTTTGCCTCTCAGTCTAACTCAGAAAACATCCAAATTCACTGAGTTTTTATTGTCTTTAGACTGTGCTAGTCAAGACAAATGAGACTTACTATTACAGATAAAGTGAACTTTCTCGGGGATCCCTCAGGGTCTGTTACTTTTCTCTTTTCTTTGTTTCCTTGCCCTGCAAATCCAGGAACAAGTCATCTAGCTTGAAGCTTAGAAAAAGTTGTCTCTGACATCACATACTATCCAAAATGATTTGTTTATGTCTAGACCTTGGTTTTCATAAATATGGAAACATATATTATTATAAAGAAAAGACTCTTTTACAGGTGGAAGTATTTCCTTCCTGTTCTTGAAGATCGGTCTAGATGGCACAGTCTTACTTTGGGCCTCAGTTCTTCGTCCTCCATTTTCCAACTTCCTTCACCTAGGTAATCAACATTTATCTGTGGGAGGTAGAAAACCTTGCTCTGACTCATCATGTATATTCTCAAATCCATTGTCTCCACTAGGACATTTTTCCTTTTCCTGTTGGTCCTAAACTTTTGAAAGGTGAAGCTAGGAAGAGATATTTGGTTTTTCCGCTTGTCCTCCTCTTTCTTGAAGCAAGGAGTAGTGAAGTTAGCCTTACTGGACTGAATAAGGAAAGGGTTCTTGGATACAACATGACACATAATCAAAAAACTGCACCAACTCATATTTCAGAAAATAACAGCCCATGTTTATATTGTGTGTAAATGTGAACATGTGTGTGTATTTATAATCTTTGGTAATTTATTTTCATTTATTGTTCTTATCCATAATAACAAATCAGCTTATCGATCCTTTCTTATATTGAGTAGAAAATAAAAGACAAAAGTAATTAAGCAAAGTCATAAGCTGTTTAATTTCAGATTCATGAAGCTTGTTGAATATTGTAAAGCCAGTTGCTTTATCTCATAGGCTTTATTTTTGTACTGTTATGCCAACACCCAAATGAATTGACTTCACATGCTTTCTACGTGTGGAGTTTGGAGTTTAATTTTGTGTGAAATTTCATTAGAAGACAGTCTAATTAGCCTGAATCAGAAATCATCTTCCAAATAGTGTATTGAAAAACATTAGTGAATTATCTAGAATTTTCTAAAATGAAAACATGATTTATTGATTGTCTTTTAAGCATTTTCTTGTTGCAATAAATAGAGAATTATAGTAGACTTATTTAAATAACTATTATTAAGATTGCTTTGTTGTTTTGGTGACAGATTCCTGTTTACTAGATTTTTAAGTGGAAAAAAAAATTCTGCCTTGGCAAACTTTTAAGCACGAGGGATCACAGAGGGATAAATACTAAGATGATTTATAAATATATAATATGTGGTTTGTTGAACTTACCTAGCAACTGGTAGGTGAAGAAATTCCAGTGTCAGATATTAAACTTGTATTTTCTGCATATAAGTCAAGCGATTGAAGTGGGTATTTTTCAGCCCATTAATCTGTAATAGTGTGTTGGAACTAAATTGTCCTCAAAGATGAACAAGAAAAACTCACCTGCTATTCTCCCACACCCTCCTGACCACACATGCACATATTCTCTGTTTTTTTCTCTCTCTCTGTTTCCCTCTCTCTCCCCCTTCCCCTTCTCCTCTCCCTCCCCCTTCCCCTCTCCCTCTTCCTCTCCTCTCCCTCCCTCTCTTTTTCTCTTTCTTTCTGGGATTGCTTCAGCACAGGCCCCAAGTGAACATTTCTGCTGAAATGATAGTCAGTCCTGGCTTCAGATCATCCATTATAGTCTATCACCTGTGAATCTTTGCACTGAAAATACTCTTACCACCCAGACTTAATGGCTGTCTTCAGAACTATTGACATTTACCAAGTCAGGGATAATCTATCTTTTAAAGAAGTGCCAACATGGCCTTGTAAAAGGGATCTAAAGGTGCTCAAAAGCATAGATTTGTATTACAGAAACAGGAGAGGTACAAAAATTAGATGTGGAAGAGCATAGAGCTTAGCTGGAATTCTGGTGTTTTATGAGTGAGAACTCTTGAGGTGAATGCTTTCAAATCCTTGTCTTCCAATGGCGAGGTGGGCTAGGCTTGGATATTTAAAGTGTGTTTGCGGGCTACCTACTATAGAGAGCTACATATTATTTTTATTTAAAAGAAAATAAGGATAAAGAGGCCCTTTGTGGTGGTTGCTGTTGCTGTGTTTCTGTGGTATGGCCCAGATTTTGTCTTTAAAAAAAAATCTTGTTTGTTCATTAATTAAGTTTCCCCCCCCCAAACATTTATTAAGCACCTCATTCTATAATCAGGCATTGTGTACAACTTTGGAGATGAAATAGTGAGAACAATAGTTTGTCTTCTCATAGAACAACAAAATAGTCTAGGAAAAAATATTTTATTAATTGAAATACCCTGTTGAGGAAAGTATATCTGGGTAAGAATAAATATTTTACTAATTGAAATACCCTGTTAAGGAAAGTACATCTGGGTAAGAATAAATATTTTATTAGTTGAAATACCCTGTTATGGAAAGTACATCTGGATAAGAATAAATATTTTATTAATTGAAATACCTATTGTGGAAAGTATATCTGGATAAAAACAAATATTTTTTAATTGAAATAACTATTGAGGAAAGTGCACCTGGGTAAAAGACAAAGAGCAGAAACCTAATATTGAACCAGTATCAACCATGGGCCAGATACTGTTCACGTCACTTTACATTCATTGTGTTTCTGAATTCTCAAAAGAATGCAGCAACACAGGAATCATTCTTCCTATTTTACAGACAGCCGACTGGATGGAATGACAACTACAACAATATCCAATATTTATGGGGCTCTTATCATGTCCTGCCATTGTGCTACAAACTTACATGAATTATCTTATTCAATCCTCTTGACAGTCTTGAAAGGTAACATTATAGTCCTCATTCTAAAGCGGATGACACTTGGGTAGTCACGATTCTATTAGGTTGAGAAGCTGGGTTTTAAAATCAGTTATTGCAGAGATTTTCTCAGTCTGCAAGTGACTAACTCTGGACAGAGGCCCATCAGTAGAAAGTAGCCAGACCATCATAGTCCTTACGGGTGAACATGGGTCAATGAGCGACATCTATGTCTATGCTTTGCTGCTTCGATGTAGGCAGATCCCTCTCTTACTAGGAAATGGAGTCAATAGTCAAAAATTCTAAAAATGCAATATGGGTAAACATACTTGATGGAATTAAGTGGTTATACAATTAAACATACACACATACTTTTGGTAGCTATAAATGTGGTATGGTGGTGGCAGGACAGAGTGCATGGAATGCGAAACTGTTTTGAAGAATGGAAGAGCTAGAAGGAGATTGTATTAGAGAGATTCGAATCCAACCTCTTTGTTTCACAGGTGAGACTATTCCTTTGGTGATGAGTTACCAAGGGAAATTGCTTTCTTAAACAGCCCCATCTTTGAATATTACTCCCAGTAGTGGAGAGGCAATTTAGACAAAATTCCTTTGACTTGTACCTTCATCTTCTGTTCCATTGTTGCCTGTGTGGCCTGAGGTCATCACTCAACTTCTCAGTGTGCAATGAGAAGCGAACCAGTTATGAGGTGACTCAAAGCTGTGCTCTTAATTGTCTCAATAAACCAAGCAAGGGGAAATTATCCTTCAGGACTAAAATACTGCTTTGATCAAGCCAATCACAGTTTCCAAACTTTACTGCTCATTGAATCACCTGGAGAGTTTTTGAAAAAGTATCAGTGCTTGTCTCCCACCCCAAGGCATCCTGACTTAATTGGAATGGAGTGTGGCAAGGCATGGGGAGTTTTAAAAGCTCCTCAGGTGATTCTAATGTGAAGCAAAGTTTGGAAAGCACTGACCCATCTGCTTAAACAGTTTCAGTGGCTACTTATTGTCTATTTTCTAATAGTAGGAACTAGCATTAATTGAATGCCCACAGGGTGTCAGACAGTGCTTAGCATGGTATGTTAATTAATTTATTTTTTATTTAATGGTCTTATGCATCTTGTGCTGGAAGCTACTCTTATGACATCTGCTTTGAAGATGAGAAAACTGATGATCAGATAACTCACATGACTTGTCCAGATCTCTTCAACCAATGAGGGGCAGAGAAGGGCATCCTGTGCTCTCAATTCCTCTGTCGTGTTGCTTTAGTATAATTACAAAGGTGTAAAACTGATTTCCAAGCCTCTTTATAATCTGTCTTCAACCTAAGTTCCTTAACTTATCTCTCAAGCACATATCTACACAAAATCCCTGTGACAGTTTAAGAGGTAACTGACCTCTCTATGCAAAAGAACTTATTCTTACTCAGTTATGTTTTGGTAGTACAAGAATATTTGGAATTGAGTTGACTTTGGCAAGATCATTTTCCACTATCAGAAGAGGAGTTTGGGATGTGGCATTTACTGTGAGTTGTCATTTCTGTGACCACTGATACCCTTTCACTTTTCCTTTAGAACCTCATTTTCTTTAACCTCCTTCCATTGGACAGGTGCTTCTGGACAGTTGACGTCTGCTCTAGCTCCCAGGGTGAATCTTGTCAGTAACTGGTTGAGTATGAGAAGGTATTCAAATTCTAGGCAATGAGACATGAAAGGAAATAGCTGAGTGGCTTTCTCTCACTTTGTTTTAAAAAAAGGAATGTAGCCAGGCTCGGTGGTTCAGCCTATAATCCCGCACCTTTGGGAGGCTGAGGTGAGTGGATTGCCTGAACCCGCGGGTTCGAGACCCGCCTGGGCAGCGAGACCTCATCTCTACAATAAAAAAAAAAAAAAAAAAATCAGCCAGGCGTGGTAGCACGCGCCTTTAATTCCGGCTACTCAGAAGGCTGAGGCGGAAGGATCGCTGGAGCCCAGCAGGTTGAGGCTGCAGTGGCCGGGAGGGAGCGGCCACTGCACTCCAGTCTGGGCGACAGAGTGAGACTCCAACTCAAAAAAAAAAAAAAAAAAGGAATGTGCTATATTGTATGTATGGTAGGTTGATTGAAAAATAAAACTAATATAAAAATGTTTTCTGTGTTTGTGTGCTTGTATAAGATAACTTTATATCACACACCCACAAAAGAAATCCACACTATGGAGGGGGCTATATAATCACTTCAAACATTGTTACCGAAGTTTATATAAGAAGGTTTTGAAGCAAGTAGAAGAGATATTGAAAATAACTTTTCATTGGTGATTGGCACAGTCAGTTGACTAGAGAGATTATATGATCTCTTCCACTATTAAATAAACAAGGTAAAGTATCTAGCTAGCCTAGATGTCTGATAACCTTGTAATGACACTCAGGGTCTAGATCTCTGCTAGTTCTCTTTTCTAATCTCAACATCATAGAAAACTTTGTTATCTGTTTGGCTATGTGGTGACTGGTCATGTCTTCAAAGTACTGTTGCAGCCACCACCTTGGAGATAAATTTTCATATAAGGTCCTTATTGGAATGCCTAAAAATATAGCATATGTACCTAAAATATTTATAACTGTTTTTGTGCCTAGTTGGTGATGTTGTTGATTTGTAGCATTCTTGGGACTAGTCTAATGTGTGATTTCTTACTATTCGAGAAAAATTTTCTCAATTTTAAGTCAATTTTGGCTGGAGAAAAATATTCTCAATTTTAAGTCAATTTTGGCTGGATTTATTTGTAGCCCAAAGCATTCTGATATAGGCTTCTTGTGAACAGAATCAGCTACATAATTTGTGGGGCTCAATGAAAAATGAAATGTAGGGCCTTTTATTAAAAAATAATAAGAATTTCAAGACAGTGGCAGTCGATGGTTGACGTAAATAAGAGACTTTTTAAAGTATAGGACTATGTGCAAATCTCAGGATGCATTCCCATGAAGCTGACTCTGCATGTGAGGACCTTTGGTGAAATACTTCCCAGCAGATCCAGGAGGAAAATCTAAGACTGGTTGAAGTCTCTTTCCTGGAAATTAGGGTTTGTGATTCCCTCTGACTCTGAGGTTGATTTTTGAGGTAAGCTTACTAAGAAAAATTGAACCAAATGAGAAGCAACTAAAACAGCTATTCCTAATATTTTAAAATGTTATGACCTTTAAAAATCAAAACTAATTATTTTCCTAGATTGACTAGATAGAGTAAATATAAGATATCTTCAAATCTTAAAATCTGTTGTGCTCAGCCTTATGGAATCCTGAACAACTCACATGTGCTTTTTCATAAAGACCTACCATTTTCCTATTAATAAAGTATGAAAGGTAGGGAGCTAAATGATTAACGTCATAAGTACCATTTGGGGTGACAAACTATAGATAGGGATGATAAGATGCGAATTTTTACAGTAAACTTTTGATGCTTAGAGTAGACTTTCAGCTAGAGCACCTTCTGTTAAAGTGATACATCAGAAAAATTAATCATGTAGGAAAGATTAAAGAAAGCAAATAAAGCAATGCAAGGCTGACCACAATTCTAGGCTTTAATGTGTGTTAGCTTTAAGCACAAACTTTCAGAGTTGTAGGCTGGCCCTTGAGTCAGCTTTTTGACTTGAGGATCATGATTGCCAAGGTCTAAGACAGTTTGTTAACTGATTTTTGAATAATTTCCATGTGGCATTTTTCTGAGGAGAGAAGGTAAAAGTGATTATTTCTAAATCCATAAAGACTACAACTCTTTGGTAGGTCAGGCAACCAAAAACTGTCTATTTTGTGATTGTGGCAGTTAAGATTCTCCCAATTTAGGGGGGCCTCTTATCCCAATCCTGCCATTATGTTAATCATTCCTTTGTTATCATTTGACTAACAATAATCAGAACAACAAAAGGATAGTGTGAATTTCACATATAAAATATAAATAATCTGCATACACTAGAAACAATGTACATGTAAGTATAAAACATGGTTTCATTAGCTCTAAGAAAACTTGCAAGTTCATGTGGCTTCAAGTAACACTTGTGACAAAGGCAAAGCCCTTCAGGTCGAGGGAGGAAAATTTGTTTTTCATTGGAGAAGATGAGAGATAGAAGAGTTTGACTGTGGCCGGGCTTGGTGGCTCAGCCTGTAATCCTGCGCTTTGGGAGGCCGAGGTGAGTGGATTGCCTGAGCCCGCGGGTTCGAGACCCGCCTGGGCAACTTGGTGAGACCTCATCTCCACAATAAATCAAAAAGTTAGCTGGGTGTGGTAGCATGAGCCTGTAGTTCCAGCTACTTGGAAGGCTGAGGTGGAAGGATCGCCGGAGCCCAGCAGGTCGAGGTTGCTGTGGCTGGGAGCTGCCACTGCACTCCAGTCTGGGTAACAGAGTGAGACTCCCACTCAAAAAAAAAAAAAAAAAAAAGAAGAGTGTGACTGTGAGTTAGGTGTGATGAGAGCAGCAGGTGTGAAAGGAGGGGCAAGACTCAACACTTCCAACTTAGAGAAGACATCTTTCCAAACTTGGATAATTTTACACACTATTTTAACAAATAATATTAGATCAGTAACTTACAGAGCCAAATCTATCCATTTATTATTCCCGAATACTTCTTAAACTTTTGTACCTCCCGACTTCTTTTTCTTAGCTAGTCTCCCTCCTAGAAATTCCTTACACATCTATTTCTGGCTATCCCTGTTCTTACCATTATGAAGATCAAGATCACGTTCCACCCCCTCTGAGAAACCTTCTCTGAACTAGTGCCTATTTTGGAAAGAGCCTGCATTTTCTTATTTGATGGAATGGCTCCCTACATGTTTCTATACTCTATTTTGAGGATGTTTATCTTGTGCTACTAAATAGACTGTAACCTTTTAAAAGAAAACAACTCAATAGAGAAACAGAGATGTAATTACAAAGTATGTCAAAAGTTGTTTAACTTTAAACATTGGGGAATCAGAATACTCATTTCTAGTCTAAGATTCCCATCATGTCATCCTGTATTATGTATAAATCCCCAGGGCCTAAATCATTGTTTGGCAGGTACTCATTATATATTTGTTGAATTCATGAAAGATGAACAAATCAATGAATGGGAATGATAGGACCTGCAGGTAAAACCACTGACTCACATACTACTGAATCATTCAAACCTCTTCAAGCCTAAATTTTCCCAGCAGTAAATTAAAGGGATTGGATCAGAATATCCTTTCAATGTCTTCAAGATCATTTCCATGATCAATGTAATTTCATATCCCCAAACAAAGCATCATGATTATGTGATACAATTTGTAGTGTTCAGAAGCTTGTGTGTTCTCAAATGTCTCCTACTATCTAACAGGGTGACTGAGGTTTCACAGTAGAAAATATTTTACTTCTTTGCATTTTAGAGTCTTTTTGTTCCTTGAAAATTTCCTGTTAAATAACAATTTTAAGTCTTTATCAGCTCACACTTTAGGTGGGCCATTTTAGACAACTGTGTGGTCAAGTGTTAGGAAAGTGTCACTGAGTAGGAGTCACAGAAGTTCAAACTGGAGTGTGGGAGATATAACAGAGCTGCCACTGGCAGGCGCTGGGAAATGGCAACTTCCAGTCAGCCCCGGGAACCTCACAGCATGGCTGTGAGTGGGTCTGAAAGGGATCTTCAGGTCAAGATTCATTCCTAGCAGCA
This sequence comes from Carlito syrichta, assembly GCF_000164805.1. Taxonomy (NCBI): domain Eukaryota; kingdom Metazoa; phylum Chordata; class Mammalia; order Primates; family Tarsiidae; genus Carlito; species Carlito syrichta. The sequence goes on from NW_007253980.1 coordinate 121,403, forward strand.
TTGTGATCATATGAATTATGTGATTATGTGAATTTATCAGATGCATCTATATTATACTCTAACAGGGATAATTGGATTGTTCTTAAACTAAAGTGTACTGTTGAAGATTTTTGTGAATAATCTCTTCTCTCTGATTATTTATCTTTGGAGTAGAGTCACTTTTACTTGAGATTAGGTGTTTTGTTTTGTTTTGTTTTGGTTTTTTTGAGTTGGAGTCTCACTCTGTCACCCAGACTGGAGTGCAGTGGCCGCTCCCAGTC